>NC_069112.1:3609792-3909792 GCF_025612915.1 Magallana angulata | reverse complement strand
CAGAACGTTCTTCTGACTGTGGACTGTTCAGTGTCCCCTTTACACTGTCATATGTTACCTTAGCAGTTGTTGAAGCTCTATTTCCATACAGTAAATTAAATTCTTCAAAATACTTCCATGTAGTTTTCTTGTTTCCCGTTTTTTGATTATCATCAACTACTTTTTTGTAGGTTTTCTTCAAATTTTTCCACTTGTTTTTAACTTGGTTGCAAGTAACAGGGACTTTGTGGTTATTTAATGTTTTTGTTATCCGATTCCACAAAACATCATGGTTTTTAACTTGTTCAAACTCTTCTTCCATGTCAGATCTGATGGAGATCAATTCTTTCTCTTCACACTCCTTCCAAATATGAACCTACCGAAAAATATAAAACTTATCACTAACATAACTCAAGGAAATGATTTACTTGAAGAATGCTGTATCCCAATTTATGTGTTTAAGGTGCATGGTCTTATTGTTTCATTATAACTGTATCAAATAATTTTCTATCGAAACAAATTATCTTAGACAGTTATAGACGTTTGCCTATTTACACCAGCAGAATTAGTGTCCCTTCAAAGTGTTAGAAATATTCAAAGTAAATACAATAATTTCTATGGGCATACTAAAAAAACCCCAAACAAAACCCCAAACTGCATAATGGGAATGTTTAGAAAAGGAAACCGTTTAGTTTCATCACCCAAATTATTAGATTTATTCAAATCTGCATGTTATGCATCGATTGTAAACAATTAAACTTAAGAAATATTAGTGAACAAAACGTTCACAGTTTTTTTTGATGCGCTAAAACATTATGACCTTTATCTATAGCAATTTCATAGTTTTAATACCATTATAGCCGCCTCAACCTCAGGGGCGAATTTCAATATGAGGCGAAATAACATGATACCCTTTTGTGTCATTTGTTTTTAAGTCAAATTTTGTAAATAATTCTTTTTTTATCTAAATATCACTAAATTTTGATGGGAAAACTATTGCAAAGTCTATTTTTTTAATACAAATTACTAGCATAACCATCATTTAAAAGCAGTCATAAAATTTGATGTAAAATCAGACCATGCAGCTTTAAGAATCAAATTGGTTGAATTAAATTATGAATCATTTTCTCATTAACATGACTGTACATTTTATTAAGTTAAACATGTATTTATTCATTCAGTGTCAGTAGGAATTATACAAGTAATATGGAATGCATGGTTATTTCATTACCTTTTCAGGTCCGTTTACTGGGGAAGAGCAACTACTGCTACTTGTACTTGGTCTACTTGTGTCACTTGACGTTGTACTTGGTCTACTTGTGTCACTTGACGTCGTGTTGTTAACCGCAGCTTTATATACCTGCTCCTTAAGATTTGGGTCTATAATGTGAAGAAATATTTAAGTAAAAATAATGAAGTATAGATACTAGTCTATAGTCTGTCCCAAGATATTTATGCAGCACATTTTGGACGATTTTTATTAAAAATACAACTACCTGTGAAAGAAGTGCAATTGAAATAGTTGAAAGGGATATTTTCCAATTATTCCATTGACACTCTATCATCTTTCACTCGGAAAAATTCACAGGAACGAAAACAGATTCCTTACAGAGATTTAAAATGGGAAATGTTTACATCTTTTCTCCATTCGGAATACATCCGCAATTTTTCAACGTTATCATCCGGGCTTGCTGCAATAAATAATCTCCGTAGACATCACACTTTTAAGCATTGAATTGAAACCTGACAAGCTAACAGGGGTGTTTCAATTGAGAAATCTTGGGAAATTTTTCATACTTTCGAATGAACATCGTTTGAATCCTGAGGTATTTATAATTATCAAGCAATTAAGCCAAATGTGAATCCAGGATATCTTGGGACAGAGTATAGAGCAATTTTCTTTTCATTAACAATTCAGATTGTGAATTAATTGAAAGCTAAAAAAGATTCGTTTTTATTGTTTTACACAAAGTTATGAAAGCAAAGGCATATAAATACATTTACAGTACTTATGCAACATAAATTAATCAGATATTTATATTTTCTATGTCTCAGAAATAAACCAAATTCATTTTTCAAGTCATTTTTGGTATAAACACAGTCAAAACATAATTAAATCCTATATAAGGCATTTTGGCCTTTAATTTATTTGATTACATTTTGACTATGTTTATCTTAAAAAAAACTTGAAAAATGTTCCAGAATACAATTTTAGCAAAAAGTCCCACTAATGTAAATCAAGAAATGTTACCGCAGTTAGGGTCGTTCACCATCTCGTACAAGTCTCTTGATAAGACTGCTTGCAATTGCTCTGTACCTCTATAGAGTGTTATGTGTACCCTACAATACATTTAACATATTTTAATCTACTAAACTGTCAAGTTGTCAACATCAATAATCTGGTTCTGTGATAGTTGGTACATTGAATATGTTAAAAGCAAAATTAACCCTAATTTAATGCTTTCAAAACTTTTATTCAAGGTGGCCAAAAGAAATTTCTGTCATATATTCAGTATTAACTTCAATCATATATATATTCATCAATGTTAAACACCGTTAACATTTTCACATGTAAACTGTTAAACAAATTACTTATGCATAAATGTTCCAAGATGACAAATTTTCTGAGTATAAATCCCACCCTGTTCAAGATAGTGCGCAGGTCGATTAAAATGTACGCATAATTCTATATATTCAATATAATAAAAGATAAATGCGACAAATTAAAACTTACACATCTGCATTTGCACTTTCCGACGCCATCTTAGAACTCGAGTGATTCTACAGCGTGCTTGGGTTTTAGAAGGTAGAGTTCATTAGGTCAGATGACGTAATTCGGGTTGAAACTACCGGTGTTCGGTTGCAACTCTGTAACTATAGTACGTACTCGAGTATGAACCGAAGTCGCCCAGAGTGAACATTTTAAATACTTCTTGTCAAAACTAATTCGTACAGGGAATTCTCTGTGATTGCAGTTAAATTTCGTATTTTCATTAATTTTGTCAAAACATTAAAGATTTAAAGCGTAAATGATGTCAGCACAGTGTTTTTTGGTTGGGAAATGTTTTGTACTTATTACAACTCAAAGATTCGCAGAAATCTTTCTGCACGAGATTTTACGGTACGAGTTACTAACACGACTCGACTATGATTAAAATTAATGTGTACTTATAAATAGAAAATGGACCATTCGATTAAACAAGGCGCATTTGCAAGAAATTGGGAAATGTAAGCATTTTAACACGAGTCAGTGTACAATAAGCTCGTTAAGGTGGTTTAAGTGTTTTTTGATATCTTTTTTTGTTCTACTGTTCTGGTTTTTCAAGTATTGATTAACATTTTGGTGAACAACCTGGTTATCTGAAAATCAAGTCAACCGATAGATTAACCTCCCTGCCGAGCATAAGCCTATTGGGAAAGTACCCTGTACTTCGGTTTATACATGCTCCAATTGCCCTTGCAAGCTGTGGTAAGTATCTATCCAACGCTTTCTGGATTTTCCCCCACAGCAGCAATTTGAGTACGGGTAAAACGCTCTACCTGGCCATTAGATGAAGGTCTATAGGGAGTTGTTCTTGCCTAGTGAATGTGCAACAGATCGCATAATTCCTTTAACAAGTCACTTTTAAAGTTTCGCCCCTGATCCGAAAACACCTGGAGTGGGTACCCAATCTTTGCAATCAGCTAGCCCGGAGAACAATACATACAGACTGCTACATGCAGGGAAATGACCAACAAGGCATTCCAACTACATCCACAAGCTAGTCCAAACTGCCGTAGCAACCTACAATTTGATTTCGATGCCGAGGAACGGAGAAGGGTATGCTGGAAAGAGACTTTGAGGTGCATGTACTGCACGTATCGAACAGAGAGCACTCAATTGTACGAGGAGGTAGAAACTGGACTGAGAGGACTAAATGCAGCAAAACCTGACTTAAGTTTGTGGGCAGCCCTGTTGGACAACCCAATAATGGGGACTACACTCCAAGATGTCTTCATTGTCCTCAACTGCCCAGCCCCATCATATAGTGGTTTGCAGTGTAATGCAAACAAGGTAGGACCCCGAATTGTTGACATGGTCAGAGAAGACCTGAAAAGGTTTCCCAAGACAAACTCCAATTGCCGTGGACGGTGACGGACGATACAACAATCCACTCCACTGGTCCCGAGACAGGAACCCCTTCCAGCCTGCAACGCAAAGCACTTAAACAATATCTGAATATTTAACACTGGACAAGACAATAATTGGAATTGAAACAAGATTTGCAACATCCGGCTTAAAGGAACAAGATGCCCAGATCATCGGGGATAGTGCACAACCTCCATACAGATGGGTCAGCCCATTGGCAGAGAGGTCCTGGCCACAGAGGAAATAGGCCAGGATTTATTAAGTGATTCAGAGCCAACCTACATCGGACAGATTACAACTGATGGAGACAGTGCTGCATACCGAGGAGTGCAGATAGCATGGACAGACCGTGGAGGAGGCCTTACGGGATACCCTCCGCCTTGCACATTCCCAGAAGAAGGTTGTTCATAATGCAAAAATTATTGACAGGATGTTTGCTGGATGAACAGCGAACGACAGGAAATCTACCAAAAGAAAATATGAAGCGTTGCACAGCAGGGTACGAGCAAGTCTTAAAGAAACACCAGGGTAACACAGATAAGCTGGTCAACGTGCTCAGCCATGCCACAGATGCCATTGTAAATTGTTACTCTTGGAAAATGTTGGAGCACCTGTGCCAGTCACTAACTGACAAAGGACTGCCAGAAAATTGTTGGCCGAAAGAGTATCTACCACCACATGCTCGGAGGATGCAACACAGAAGAAGACCAGCGCTACCTCGTTAACTACCGATTTAGCAGAATTACCCTTACCTTTACCAGTTATGGAACTAACAACCAAACGTTTGAGGCTGTCCACAGGGGTTATTCAAAGTCCAACCCAAAGAGTGTAACCTCCTCCGCCAGCTTTGAAACCCATATATTTCCGGCGGTACACAGGGTGAACCATCGCCAAAGAACGTCAACCATTTTGGTCAAAGAAATGGTAATTCCATATTTTACATTATTTGTAAACACTTAAGACTCGAGTCTTGTTTACATAACAATGATTTCTTACCTCTGTATCTCTCTTATAACTTGACTTTCAACTTTCAAATTTTGGTCAATCATTCAAAATGAGCAAGTTAACCATTTTATACATGAACAAAAAAGAAAAGGAAAATTTTGATCAAAAATCGTGTCCAAGTCCCTTTAACAAAAGCGTCTTCCAAACTTGAAGGTAGTGGATATCTGGAGAGACTGTTGTGACAAATGTGCGAAAAATGCTTGTCATGAAAAACGTGTATTGTGTTTGTATGCAACAAGTACATGAACCGGTGTGCTAATAAAACTTTTTTACTGCCATCAGGAAATGTAATTTGTGCTCTCCTAGATGTAGGTCCAGTATTATTTCCCATCGCTTTTCTTTTGGTTGCTAAATAATTAAATTAATAAAAAATTATAAAAAAAAAATTACATCTAAACCCATTTGTCTTTCCTCTTTCAATTTTTTCAAATTGTTTTCAGGAAAATCTGTAATTTCTCCCACCTCCATTCAGCATCTATGATATGAGAATATACGGTACGAGTTACTAACATGGTTCGATTATGATTAAAGTTAACGTGTACGTAAAAATAGAAAGTATACCTCGTTTTACAAGAAACATTTGTTGAACTTTTACAAGGATTTAAGAAATTTAAGCATTTTAATACGAGTCAGTGGGTAATAAGTTGGTTATACTGATTTAATATCTTTTATTGTTCTTTTGTTCTGGCGTTAAAAAAGAATAACTTTCGCGTGTATTTATGCAGGTGTCACAACAGTATTAATTTCCGCTATATATTCTTACCAAAACTACTCATCATTGGTCTCACCTCAGTCACTTAAATGGAACTTCTCATTTGTTCGCATCATATAGGACTATTCGTACTAAACAATCAGATTCCATAAAATACATACCAGTCCAGCAAGGCATTAAAGTTTGTTTACATCGAAGTCACATAGGTGCTTCATTGCCATGTTATGGGCATGTTCACCCACTCCTGAAATATAAATTAGAAAAAGAATATTTTAAGAGCACATTTCTTTTTCACCCCAGTTTTGAATGAAAATACATGTGTTGTTTTACATCTCAGAACCAATCTGGGCACCCACCTCTCTAGAAAACTCCTGCAATCAAGGGGAATACTCAGGAATTATTTGGGGTGCGCCATGTTTTGCCGTGAAATACTGCTATGACATTTTCCATTTCCGTGAGTCTCTTCTCAATATTTTGTTCAAATTTTTCATCAATGTTGTTTTGAAGCTCCATGATTGTACTTCTCACCTCTGCGACTCCCATGGAATTTTCTTGCATTTATACCATCGCCCTTGAAACCCCTAAGAATGACATTAACCATTTAAACTGTAAAAACTTTAAGAAAAATGCAAACTGTGTAATGACAATATACAAATTTGTTACATTACCCCCCCCCCCCCTTTAAAAATAAACAAAATCACAAATTTTGTTTAAGAACACATAAAAATGGAAGTCATTTTAAAGTTTTTAGGTTTACAATGTTGAGCGTTATAACAAGTAGGAAGGTTAAATAACCGTTTAGCGGAGGCTGATGTTCTACTTCTGGCTTCTGCTGCCCTGTCCGTAACGTCTCTATGTACAGTAGGATGGGCATTACCATCTGCAATACCTAGGGTTTGTGATGTTCCTGCATAAAACACAACCCTGAACTCCTGGGTGCTTCTTCTCCTAATGTTTCCGAATTGGTGCATATTTAAAAGCTCGGAAGGAGCATCCTTCCTCTGGGCAGTAATAGACAGGCACAAACTCTTTGTGGAATGTAATATAGTGGACCCTGTAGCAGCCTATCTTCCGACGTGTTCCCCAGATGGACAGCGAGGGGTGGAACACGCATGTCCATCTGATGGCCACTCAAGGAAAGGATGGTCCAAATAGCTCATCCATCTCCTCTGACTCAACCGATAATTTCAGAACATCATAGCCGTACTAGTTGCCAAGACTCGATACTCATCAACTAATCAGCATCCATAGGATTTGGAAGATCAACTAAGTTTGCTGATATCAACTCAGTTGGGGAAAGAAGAGGCAAATCTAAAGAATTTACATTGGATTGGAGACAAAGCTCTCTAAGGAATGGTCAAACGTTTCCTGAAAACACGAGTACAACGTTGTTAGTTTTGGATGGTCTCTGGGTTAAACCGGAATATACTTGTTGGTTGAAACCATTTTTAATCACTGACGGTTCCGTGTCAGTAACCTACGCTTTGAAAAACATTCTAAAAAACCGCCTTTTGCCTACTCGAAACCCCGTTACTTAAGTAAAGCTACTAACTTCAGAATTCCAGGTGTTTTCAAATATTAAAAAAAAATATCATAAAGTTGTGTCTAGTGACTTGTACTGCTAGGAAGTTCTATGAATATCATGTTTCCCCCAATGAGCTCGACGTTGTTGTGAAAGCTACGACCATCGAACACGAGGAGTTGCCCAATGAAAGGACGAAATGGGGACTCAAACCACAACCTTCCAATTAAATATGTAGTCAAACCAGACTCTGAGAAGGAGATGTTTGTGGGGTTTTTTAAATTTCAGTTTTCTTCAAGTAATCACACTTGTAACTTAAAAGACTTCGTTAAAATTTACCAGGGATTATGAAGTATGGGGGGACTAATGCCTGGTGAATGATAATTTGTTTGAGAGGAACAGGAAAACGTGTCCTGCTCCTTTACTCCAGGACAAGACACGTAATTATGGATTCCGTGCGAAAACCAACTTGTTTACGTCTCATTTGTTCGTATGGAATACGTCCTTGTAATTGGACACCGGAGAAATTTTATGATACCTGATACGGACAGTAAACAACATTCTTCTTTTGTTAAAATACATGTATACTTGTGTATCAAATTGTTTGTATAATGAATATTCCATTTTATACCGTTTAAGTCTTTAAATAAAGCAATACAACTTTTTTATGTATAAACATTGAACTGAATTGTGCATCCAAAAATATTACCTTTACTCAATATTTATGTTGTTTCCGAATTGACAAAAATGTCGCGCGTCCCTTTTTTTTAACTTTGTAAATATAAAACATAATTATCAATTTTTAAATGTTTTACTAATAAAATTTACGCTGTAAATGTATATCGAAACTTTTTTTTGTTTCGTAGAACCACTCTGAAATTTATCCTCGAATCTGATTGCTAAAAGATGCAGGATAGGATAGGATTAAGGTTGACTTCATTTGTTATCATGTATCCTGCATCCTGAATCCTATCTTTGTCAACTTTCAAGAGGGCAGCAGTGTATCGTATGTGCAAATACATGATCACTCGGTGGTTGCTTGGCCAGAACATAGAGTCCAGATCTGATCCCTCCAGTCTGAACCCTTCTCTCTTACTCCCACTCAACATCTGAATGTTCTCATCATTAGATGTTGCTCGTCTCTTCACCACCTCCCTGATGTCCTCTGTCTCCCTCCTGATGGCCACCTGTTGTGAGGTTCCAACTATCTCGCACAGTCCCACAAACACTGACTCTGACATGTTCTGGATTCCCTCATATCTATGTTATAGATAAATTTACACCAGGCGTCAAGTTGCATTGAAAAGGGACAACTTTTACTTTGTTTGTCAATTTCACAGCGAGTTTGTTTGATTTCACACTATAATTGTTGCACTTAAAGATTTCGACTATAGCAGCACACTCTTCATTGTTGTCTCTCGGTATCTGCACAAAAAAATTTGCACGACCAAACTGTATGGCGTATCCATAAGAAGAGCAAATTGCAGAGTTGTCTCTTTTAATCATTATTTTATAGTTAAGACCGTAATCAATTATTTCGTTCATATCAATTCGATTAAATGAAGGAAACTTTGTCTTAAGGTTGAGCTTCCCCACAAAATGATGCAGAAGTTTAAAATTCTTTGTCACTGAAGGTTTTGTACATAATGCTTTCTGACGTCAAACAACTGAAAGTCAAACCTGTTACTTTTTAACAAATTAAATATCTTTCAGTTCAACAAAATGTTCATGTAATTATGTCTCCCCTTTCAAAGGGGAGACATATTGTTTTTGTCGACTTTCTTATTCTTCTTCTTCTTCTTCTTATTCTTCTTCATCCAAATTTGTCCAAGCCGTAACTTAAATACCCTTTGACATTAAAACTTCAAACTTGGAACATAGGTAGATGGTATTGGGGAGGAGTGCACGCCACCAAAAGTTTTGACCTTGATCTATTTTATTTTTCAAGGTCAAGCGTTTTATAAAAAATAGAGTTTGGACTATAACACAAGATTCCTTAAACATACAAACTTTTAACTTGTATCATACATAGATGGTATATAGTCCAGTTGAACCTTACCAAACTTTTTGACCTTGACCTTAAATTTTTATTTCAAGGTCAAATTAGAAAAAAACTTCATTGTTCACCTCCTAAATATTCTTTGACAGAAGGACTTCAAACTTTACACAAAGAACAATTATAATACACTGAGGTGTACTATTGATAAATATTTGACCTTGACCTTGTTTTACTCAAGGTCAACTTGAGAAAAAATAATTAAGTTTTGTCTGGGTGGTAACTTAGATACCTTTTGACATTAAGACTTCAAACTTGGAACATAGGAAGATGGTATTAAGAAGAAGTGCACGCCATCAACATTTTTGACCTAGACCTATTATCTTCTTCAAGGTCAAGCGTTTTATAAAAAATATAGTCCGCACCACAACACAAGACTCCTAAATCATACAATCTTTTAACTTGTATCATACATAGATGGTATATAGTCCAGTTGAACCTTACCAAAATTTTTGACCTTGACCTTAAATTTTTATTTCAAGGTCAAATTAGAAAAAAAACTTCATTGTTCACCTCCTAAATATTCTTTGACAGAAGGACTTCAAACTTTACACAAAGAACAATTATAATACACTGAGGTGTACTATTGATAAATATTTGACCTTGACCTTGTTTTACTCAAGGTCAACTTGAGAAAAAATAATTAAGTTTTGTCTGGGTGGTAACTTCGAGACCTTTTGACATTAAGACTTCAACCTTGGAACGTAGGTAGATGGTATTGAGAAGAAGTGCACGCCGTCAAAATTTTTGACCTTGACCTATTTTCTTCCTCAAGGTCAAGCGTTTTATAAAAAATATAGTCCGGACCATAACACAAGACTTCTTAATCATACAATTTTTTAACTTGTATCATACATAGATAGTATATAGTCCAGTTGAACCTTACCAAAATTTTTGACCTTGACCTTAAATTTTTATTTCAAGGTCAAAATAGAAAAAACTTCATTATTCACCTCCTAAATATTCTTTGACAGAAGGACTTCAAACTTTACACAAAGAACAATTATAATACACTGAGGTGTACTATTGATTAATATTTGACCTTGACCTTGTTTTACTCAAGGTCAAATTAAGAAAAAATAATTAAATTTTGTCTGTGTGGTAACTTTGATACCTTTTGACATTAAGGCTTCAAACTTGGAACATAGGTAGATGGTATTGAGAAGGAGTGCACGCCTCCATAATTTTTAACCTTGACCAATCTTGTGTCTCAAGTTAATTCATTTTCTAAACTGTATCATATATGGATGATATCTAACATATAGCTGACTTCATTCTTTTCCACTTATTAAATTTGCCCCATATTACAATCCTTGGGGAGAAGGGGAGACATGTGTTTTTTTTGTATAAAAAAACAATACCCACTAGTTTAAACCATTTTTATGATGCACGTTCATAACATTAATTGCGAAGCTTTTTGTATAATGTCTTTTGTAGCATATCGTAGTTTATTTACGTCCAAAAATCTCTGTCCACGCAGTTTCGACTTTAGATAAACCTCAGTGATTTTATTTGTAAACCTTTTCTGCTCTACTTGAAATTTTCATTAAAGATATCAGTATTACGGCAAATCAAAAGATTTTAATGTCAACCTTTCATAAGTTTTCATAAGTATTAAAATCTGGAATTTTCAACATCCATTACGAAGAGCAAAGCTTTATCAGTTATCATAAAGTACATTTGTCTACAGATAAAGAATTATGAAGAGTTTAGTAGAGGTATTAATAAAAAACATTCATTAATATATGCTTTTTTACCATGTTTTATCATTTTGTATAATGCATCACTGTGCAAATCTCATGCAATGAAATACAATCTTAGATAAATTCATTACTTGCCTTCTTCCTACACCTCGCCTGTTTTAAGGAGCATTAAGATTGTGTTGTTAAGGATTACTTCAAAGTACTCCTTATCCACCTCGGTCACATCCTCCTTTAACACAAATTGATATCCATCCCAACATTGAACTTTGTCTTGGCTGTAAAAAAATATACCATCATTTGGTTTATTCCAAACCGTTTACAGAAAAACATTGAAGTTGCGTGGTTCAAGTCCATGAAAGGCAGCATGGACAAAGCTATTGAATAATAAATAAACTAGTATATTGATTCTAAAAACACAAAATGTTCTCTTAAAAAAGTATAATACTTTAATCAACACAATTAACTTTTAATTAACAGTTATTTGTGTGTAAGTGTAAGTCAACCTGAGGTCATTTAGAAGTTGTAATGATATAGTTTTATTAGTTATACCCCCGCAAACGAAGTTTAGGGGGTATATTGGTTTCACCCTGTCCGTCTGTCCGTCCGTCCGTCCGTCTGTCTGTCCGTCTGTCTGTAGACGCAACTTTGTCCCCCCTATAGAATTATTTATTACTGCATGGAACAGTTTGAAAATTTGTACATATGTTGAACACCATCTGAAGATGTGCACCTGCAATTTAGTTTAAGATCAGACAAGATTTAATGATTTTATGACAGTTTTCATTTTCCTTATTCTATGTATTGTACACTAATGTTGAAAAGTAAGGGAGGTAATCCTTACAGATTTTATTAATTAATTAATAGTATTAAAACACTCTAAAATATATTTATATAAATACATCCAGATGGAGGTTTTTTGTCTTTATGTCTTAATTAATAAAAAAATAAATATTTTTTATAAGTATTCTATCAACTGACAATGCAAAGTTTTTGTTTGTCAATGATAAATTCTTAGGAGCTAATTAGAAAATCAAAGACAAGTGTGGCTGAATTCATTTGTCCCAAGGGAGCCATTATCTGAGCCATGGTTCAGATGAAGCATGTGTTTAGGGGAAATTGATAATCTGTAAAACGGGTGATGGTTTTGGGGCTATTTTAAAACTGTTTCATGTAAACCAAAACGTTCTATCATTATAAGGAAATAAATATTATTAATATCATTATTAATGAAGAAGTTAAACTATTTTTAGAGGTTGTTTGAATTTATTTGTCAAGTAAATTGATGAAGTGACCCTATTGGGCATTAATTTAAATGAAATTCAAAATTACTGATATGATTGTAGTGTTTAGGCAATTTTAAAATTGTTTGTAATATTAAATTTTCTTGTTTACATATTTTACATAGTATGGTAATTATGGTAATGTTTTGGGAGTTTATTAAATTTAACAAGCTCATCAAAGAAAACAACTAATTGCATCTGTCAAGACTCTTATTAGAAAGATATTGAAAGTTTTATCAACAGAAGAGCATTGCTTGGCTACCGGTATTTCCATTTACTGCAAAGGGAGGGGTTATTGTCATTTTGTTAACCGGGTTTTCCAACGGAAAAATCCGGTTATTAAAATGGTGAAAATGGCGGGCGGGCGGGCGGCTGCCAAAAGGGTACTCTCATTGTACGGATAACTCCTCCTACAGTTTTCAAGATAGGAAGTTGTTCTTTTGCAGATCAATTGTACACATATCAGAGGTGTGCATATTGCTAGGATTTTGATTTCTGATAATTTATCGAAAAAATACCAGCTTTTGAACTTAGTCATTTTTTGGCAAAATATTGCATATAGGGTACCCTCATTGTACGGATAACTTCTCCTACAGTTTTCAAGATAGGAAGTTGTTCTTTTGCAGATCAATTGTACATATATCAGAGGTGTGCATATTGCTAGGATTTTGATTTCTGTTAATTTATGAAAAAAATATTAGCTTTGAACTTAGTCATTTTTTGGCAAAATTTTGCATATAGGGTACTCCATTTCACTGGATACGTGTTGACATGGATTATGGATACAGTTCACATAAAAGAAAACCCGGTTTGCTGTCACATTGACAGCTATTCACTTGTTGGTTTTTCTTTAAATCAATTAAATTTTTTAAAAATATATCATCAGATACATACATTTGTAAATGTATTACTGTTATAGATATGTATTTACAGTGAAATTCTGACTTTTGATTTTAATTTTTCTTTAACTAATTTTTTTTTTACAATTCTAGAAATTGTTTTGGTATGTGTTTTAAACCTTTATTATTCAGTTCAATTATTTGTCCCATTTGAAATTAGCCTTGCGGGGGTATTAGTCCCATTAGGACAGTTCTAGTTTAAATTCAGTTAAAATCATTTGGTTTGAACAGCTTAGAAAATTTCTGTTTTGAAAAGCTAGCTGTCTACGACCAAACAGTATGTCGGAGTATAAAACCAGAGTATGAAACCAGGCAGTATGTCAGAGTATAATCGGCAGTATGTCAGAGTATAAAACCAAACATTGTGTCAGAGTATAATAGGCAGTATGTCGGAGTATAATCGGCAGTGTGTCAGAAACACAAACACACAAACAGTGTGTCAGAGTATAAAACCAAACAGTATGTCAAGAGTATAAAAAAACAGTATGTCAAGAGTATATAACCGAACAGTTTGTTAGAGTATAAAACCAGGCAGTATGTCAGAGTACAAAAACAAACAGTATGTCATTTGCACATGTTTGAATGGTTTGTTATCTAGAGAAAGCTTTTATTTTTTTAACAATCAGTTTGATACGAGGGTTGTATATGTTTTCTGGCTGATAAGCTTCTGAGAAGATTGTTTAAATATTTACTCTATATATTCCTATGTAAACATTTGCCCCCTCCCCTCCCCCTTCCATTGTGGCCCCACCCTAACACCGAGGGTCATGATTTTCCCAACTGTGATTGCACTACCTGAGGATGTTTCCACACAAGCTTTCCTGGACAATGGTTATTGAGAAGAAGATTTTTGAAAATTTCTCATTTTTTAAAAAATAACTCATAATTATCTACCCTTAAAAAGGGGTGTTGTCTCAAATTTTAACCACGTTGAATCCTCTTTGCCTTCGGGTGCTTTGTGCCAAGTTTAGTTGAAATTGGCCCAAAAGTTCTGGAGATGATGAAAATGTGAATAGTTTACAGACAGATGGAAGACAGACAAAATGCGATCAGAAAAGCTCACTTGAGCTTTCAGCTCAGGTAAACTAAAAACAGAAAGTTTAAACATCGATGTCTAAGAATGTGAAATAGTATTAGTACACAACATATATATTCAGTTTAGGTGAACTTGGAAGTATACAGTGTCCTAAACTCAAATATAAACTTTCTGCAAGAATATCTTCGTTTTCGTCAACAAGTAGAGCCTTTCTCTCTGGCGAAGCACTTTTTCTTCAGAAATCCAATCTCCCACCGATTGAAACTGTTCTCTTGCTATCTCTTTACCAGTGAAATACCCCAATGAGGTTTCCATTTCAGAAAGCATCCCCTTTGATTTTTTTCCATTGGGGAAAAATTCCTCCTCTAAAACCCTTGTTTCTTCAAAGGACTGCGAACGATAGCATTGTCTAGCCTCCTAACTAAAAGTCATTTTTTAAAAGTTGTCTAATTAAAATTAATTTTTTATAATAATGTAAAGATTTGTGTATATTTTCATTAAATATAAATGATTTGTTAAAACAAAGAGAGATAACTGTATTTTGGGTTTAAATAGCTCATTTCATAATGATCTTTTACAAACAAATAACGGAAAACGGAAATGTTTTTTAAAACATCTTCCCCCCCCCCCGGTAAAACTAAAATTCCTTTTTAGGGGTTTTAATTTTTGTTATTTAGCATATTTTTACCAAAGGGTTTGTTGTTTCACGGGGGGGGGGGGGGGGGGGGGGACGTATGTCTACAGACCGAAATACATTCCCAAAAAAGAATTTTGCTTTGTAAATTTTCGAAAACTAATTAACAGATATGAATTAAAATGAAATTTTACTTTAATATATATCGTTAATATGTTATTATTCAGTTTTTATGCACATATTGGCCGCTAAATAAAATTTTCCTCACTCATAGAGACCGATTTCAATGAAATTTTTTAGACCCCGCGTTAGCAAAACTTTTGTTTAAAAGTAAACAATTTGATTGCACATTTTATTATTATATAAATTGTTAAGGATTTGATTATACTTTTGAGTAGAAAACTTAATTTCTGAATATTTGACAGAAATTCCGAAATATTTGGATGTATTTGTAATTGTTTATAACAGTTTGGATACAATATTTACATTTTTTACTCAGTCAATGTAAAACATATTCAGGTCAGAATTAAAAGATTTTTTTTCGACCATTTCAAGTACATTAATTAGCAAAATTAAACCAAAGTCATTAATTGTTTTTTTTTTTTACCTGTTTCATGCTGTTTTGCTTTTCCTTGCATCAACTCTTGTCAATCAAAAGTTTAGAAACATACTTAAGAACTAAGATAATTGCTCCAGTTTTGGTTCTTTTTGCTTTTTCTTAGTCATAATTGCACTATTTTTTTAACATTGATCATGCCAAAATTTATTGGTATATTGTCAGCAAGGTTTACAAGTAAATAATGCATGTATGTGTGGATAGAGTTAGCCATACGGAGGGATCTGATACAATGGGGAATATAGTCACCAACTTTTTACATGTATTTTTAAATATAAATGATTTGTTAAAACAAAGAGAGATAACTGTATTTTGGGTTTAAATAGCTCATTTCATAATGATCTTTTACAAACAAATAACGGAAAACGGAAATGTTTTTTAAAACATCTTCCCCCCCCCCCCGGTAAAACTAAAATTCCTTTTTAGGGGTTTTAATTTTTGTTATTTAGCATATTTTTACCAAAGGGTTTGTTGTTTCACGGGGGGGGGGGGGGGGGGGGGACGTATGTCTACAGACCGAAATACATTCCCAAAAAAGAATTTTGCTTTGTAAATTTTCGAAAACTAATTAACAGATATGAATTAAAATGAAATTTTACTTTAATATATATCGTTAATATGTTATTATTCAGTTTTTATGCACATATTGGCCGCTAAATAAAATTTTCCTCACTCATAGAGACCGATTTCAATGAAATTTTTTAGACCCCGCGTTAGCAAAACTTTTGTTTAAAAGTAAACAATTTGATTGCACATTTTATTATTATATAAATTGTTAAGGATTTGATTATACTTTTGAGTAGAAAACTTAATTTCTGAATATTTGACAGAAATTCCGAAATATTTGGATGTATTTGTAATTGTTTATAACAGTTTGGATACAATATTTACATTTTTTACTCAGTCAATGTAAAACATATTCAGGTCAGAATTAAAAGATTTTTTTTCGACCATTTCAAGTACATTAATTAGCAAAATTAAACCAAAGTCATTAATTGTTTTTTTTTTTACCTGTTTCATGCTGTTTTGCTTTTCCTTGCATCAACTCTTGTCAATCAAAAGTTTAGAAACATACTTAAGAACTAAGATAATTGCTCCAGTTTTGGTTCTTTTTGCTTTTTCTTAGTCATAATTGCACTATTTTTTTAACATTGATCATGCCAAAATTTATTGGTATATTGTCAGCAAGGTTTACAAGTAAATAATGCATGTATGTGTGGATAGAGTTAGCCATACGGAGGGATCTGATACAATGGGGAATATAGTCACCAACTTTTTACATGTATTTTTAAAGAAAATATGACATTTTAAAATAAAATGTGATCGCTCGCCTCGTGGTTTTTTTTTTATGTCGCCCTATAATTTTCAAATTTCAGATTTTAATTTTAAAATTAATAAATCACCCCTCGTTTTCATATTTTTTTCGCCTAGAATCCAAAGACTAAGAAATCAAATTGGCATGATTGGTGTGGCCTAAGCTGCGCTCGCCCCAACAAGCACAGTAAATCTAAACAGATAATCTGGACTTTTTTCATAATTATTGAAAAACTTAGTTTGAAAATTTCAACAGTGAACTATTTATAAAACCCAACGTCAATCCGGAAATCGGGAGTTTAGGGATGTGTCATTTGGTCATTTTCCTTGTCAAAAATCGTTGGAAAGCTTGTTTATAACTTAGCGTGAACTGAGGAACCCCTATAAATACAAGATGGCGAGTAGTATCATCCCTTAACTTTTTATGCACATTGGATATACTTTTGAACACGATTTAAACAGGGGCCCCGGTTCAAGTAATGTTTTTAAATGACAGAAATACACATACAATAACAATTTTAATTATTATTTTATATTCGGGAACGAATATTAATGAAGAATTAACTCCATTATCCGACAACAGAGCCTCTATCCTCTAGTCTCTGACTCTTTCTTCAAAAACTTTTAGATCGAGTCAAAATAAAAAAAAAATTAAAATGCAATCCGGTCGTATTCGATTGGATTTAATGATAGAGTGGCGTGGCAATAAAACAATGAAGCTGTACTTACTTTTAGAGAGTTTGTCAGCACTCTGCATACGTTTACCTGCACACACTGGTTGGATGTCAATTGTTTTGACGTTTCATTAGATCTACCGCGCCCGCGAAATTATTCCGACAAGACTTTTCAATTTTTTTTTCGAAAATGTATACATTTTCTTATCGACATAACTATTAAGCATATATTTCTATTGTTATATATCACAATTTTTATATCGATATAATTTTATCTCGTTGATAAATCAACATTTTTTATTTCAAATTTTTTTAGTCGATAAATTTGGAATGACTAGTATTTCAAACAGTATGAAAAAAATCACATCATTTCTGAAAACAGAGAGACCTAATATAATATTGAAAAATGGAAAAAATGGAATGGATAACAAGTAAATCATTTATACCACTATGGATTAATGATACTGTATTTTAAAGGTTCGATTGAAAGACATAAAAAATGTTTTTAAACACTTCCACTTTGCAATAAAACACATGTGTTCACTGTTAAACAATATCAGTTCTTACAAAATATCCACTGGCAATTTGTGATGCAATCTTTTGAAACAAAGCTCAAATAATTGAAAGTTGCATAATGAAAGGAACTAGAACTAATTGAAATATTACTCAAGTGCAAGTGTATAAAAAAGACGAGCATTTGGGATACACATCACCAGTATAATTATCAATTTTGACAAATTTGATTGAATGTTATAGATATGGAATAAATGATGGATCAAGGTAAAGATATATGCAAGCGTTATAACATGTTTTTCTCATCTACAATATAAATATGTACATGCACTCTAAAAACAAAATCTACTATAAACAAAAAGGTGCACCATTAACATTTTCACTTATAAAAACAGCTTATCACAAATATTGCACTGGAGTAGCATATGTCTACTCTAAAACAAAACTTAAATGAGTAAATGTTAAATATTTGAAGGAAAAACCTAATAAAAGGAACTTATTAAAAAAGGGTGGTGTAAACAGCATTATTTGTATGGATTTCTTTTATTCAAGTGAAAAAGGGATAAACATCATTGATATAATTATCAAAATTGATCGGAACTTTAAAGTATTTCATTTATACTAAAAAGGAATAAATTGTGGATTGAGGTAAAAATGTTTGCAAGCACTATAGCATATTTTACTCATCTACAATATTAATATATACATCTACTCTAACACAAAATCTACTCTAAAAAGGAAACCCTGAGAATTTTGACTTATAAAAACAATATATAAAATGTTTCTCACAAAGAAATTTTGCACCTGAACAGCATATGTGTACTAAAAAGCAAAGCTCAAATGAGTAAATGTTAAATGATAGAAGGAAAAACCTAATAAATAGAATTTGAAAAGGGATGGTGCAAACCGTATTAATTGTATGGATTTCCTGTTAATTGAAATATTAATAAGTGCAAGTATATGAAAATAGAAGGACATTTTGGATACACACGAGTGACATCACGGTATAATTATTAAAATTGATTGAAATGATAAAGTACTTCATTTATACTGATAAGGAATAAATGGTAGATCAAGGTAAAACTATTTCTGAGTATTTTAACAAATTTCACTCATGTACAATATAAATATAAACATGTACTCTAAAAACAAATCTATTCTAAAAAAGAGCACCATGAGCATTTTCACTTTATAAAACAATATAAAAATGCTTCACATAAACAAAAAACTCCACCTGAGCAACACGTTTACTCTACAACCTCACCTGAACAAATATTAAATATGGCTACCAATTAAGTAAAGACAGTATCACCTGATATGACTAGTCCAGCAAGTTCATATAAAATAAATTTATACATTATAAAATGGTTCGATATGATGAAAAAAATATTCCTGAGCATTTTCACGTACAACAAATGTTAGTCATACTTTTGATAAGGGGTTAAAAACAAGTAACTTTGAAAAAACAAAAGTACAGATTCAGTCTGTTGAGAATGACAAGTAGATTCAGTCTGTTGAGAATGATAAGTAGATTCAATTTTATATAGATAAACCCATGATAATTAACATTAAGTTGATATGAAACAGTTAACCCAAAATAAAAAAATGGAGCATACATGGTGTATAATAACTGAAGATTCTTTAAAGAGCAAAAATGTCTGATTCTTTACAATGTGAGTTTTTCAGGAGCTTTCCTTATCCTGGTAGATCTACGAAGCAGTTGTCTGTTGGCCTGTGGCTGTCTGTTGGTCTGTCGCTGTGGTCGGTTGATTTCGTTTGGTTGTGGTTGATTGATTTCGTTTGGTTGTGGTTGGTCGATTTCGTTTGGTTGTGGTTGGTTGATTTCATTCAGTTGTGGTTGGTTGATTTGTTGCTGTCTGTTAATATCTTGTTGTCTCTGATGTTCTTGTATAATGTTGTAAATTTTGTTGCAAATAAGCAAGGCTACAGTGAGAAATTTGACAGTTTTTCCGAGAAAGCCTAAAAAGAAAAAAAAAATTATACATACATTCAATGTTCAGAGAGTTCTGCTTGATCAAAGAGAGTGTTGTTTGCTGGGCATGGGCAACAATTGTTACACATTCTGTACAAGATCCTTTTTCTTCGGTAAACGATACAACTTGTGATTGTAAGCAGAATCACTGAAATAAAATATTTAATAAAAAATTAAAAAAAAACAATATACCAATCTACGCAGTGTGGTCCTTAGAGAACTCCTGCATTGGCAAGTTATGTACCAATCTACTTTCTTGACGCTTATATTTTCTAATAAGGTGTAACAACATTCCAACGAGAACAATCACAACGACTGTAAATCAAGTAAAGAGCATGTACAACATGTAACATGTTGAAAGAAAGAGATGGACAAAGCATAAAAGGTCATGATTTAAAACAAATTACCGATTACAGCTCCAAAAATGTAACTGAGGATTTCCCTTACTCCAGGCTCATGTTCTGGACTGTTATGTCTGGTAACAGTCACAATGGAAGTTGCAGTGGTTGAGGTGAAGTCTCCTGTGGTGGGGATGAAGTCTGCTTTGGTGGGGGTGAAGTCTGCTTTGGTAGGGGTGAAGTCTGCTTTGGTAGGGGTGACCGAGTGGAGAGTAGAGGCGTGAGTAGAAGTCGTCATCTTCATCTATATAGAAATAGTATACCAGCAATTAAAATCTATTAAATATATTTTTTTTCAATTATGTATGCTAAAATGAATACACGTCATTCAAGTGACAGGTCAAAGTCCTACACATGGAAAATCACGCCCCTTAATGACCCCTATTTTATTTAGTTTTTCTTTACGCATTATGAATTTTGTCTGCTAAGATATACTACAGGAAAAGTATACTAACACTAAAAATGCATCAAACATATTTATTTATCATCATTTGTATTGAAACGAAACACCACGTTTACAGGTCAAAATCTACAACGGAAAATCCCCCATTTTACAAAGCTGTGATACCGACTTTACTTACACATCTTTGTCTGTCAGGGTTAGGACTTCGATTTTTGTCAATCTTCCAGAGAACCGTTCTGGAACGATGAGGGTTGATTCCTTCGTCAATTTTTCTACTTGTAGAACCTCTTGCAACATCGGCACCGTCACTTCGTAGTTCCCAACACCTCTCCGTGGACATTGAAGAGATGATTGTTTTCTTTGGCACTCGTGGTAGTTTATCTCTATACCCAAAACTAACATAAACACAGACGAGAACAAAACCAACGCTATCTTTCCCGCCATTTTGCTTGGTTTGTATTAATTAACTCGTACGTGAAAACAATGCAAGTAACAACCCCCCCCCCCCAAAAAAAAAGATGTAAACATGTAATTTTTTTTTTTTTTCAATTTTAATTAAAAAATCTGTAGTATAAGAGTATATAGATATATTTTAAAAATCATGTTTGCTGAACAGCACATACACAGCATATTGCTGATGGAAATGAATTTGGGAGAATTTTTAACAATTTTAGTGTGTAGTATAATAGCAAACAATATGCATTGTTCATACATTCAATTTTGGAAATATGATTAATAGAGTGTTAAGTCTGGAGGAGGTATAATTCCACCTTTATCTAAAATGGTGACTTATACTTTCGGTAATGGAAGTAACGAGTAATCTTTTTTTTCAATCTAGTAGATAATGTAGCAAAACAATATGCATAGCTCATACTCACTTTCAGCGCTGGAAGTAATTAATGGAGTGTGAAACCTGGAGGAAGTATAATTCAACCGTTAGTAGTACTGATATAAAGCGTCGACGACTTCTACTTTCACTAATGGAAATATTCTTAATCTTGATTTTACATAGCAAGCGACACACATTATAGTACCTGAGACTACATCAGATAAAGTTGAATTTCACCGTCTACAGCATAAGTTCAGACTAAAAGAAACTGTCGATTGCTATCAAAAGCTAGACTTAGCCTGACCAAGCCACCACTTTCTTAACCAATGTTTTTTCTTTTCAATGTATTACATAATGATGTATATATATACACTAACATTTCATATAGCTTTAATTATCAAAATGAGCGAATCTAAAGAAGTACAGTATGCTGTTGGAAAGGAAAATGTCCTCATACAATTAATGAAAAACTTTGGAAGACAGAAGGGAGTTGTCATGAAGTATAACGAGGGGTATAAGTATGATAACCGAAAAGTAGAGAAAAAATATCCTGGGATCACGCTTGGATACGATGAGTTTTTACAGCTGTATGAGATAATCAAAGTCATGGACTTAGCGGATGATTATTTTAAAAAGGTAAGCATTTATACCTGTTTTTGCCGTCACTAACAAACAAAACATTAAAATTTTAGAATTACCTACATTGTTTTAAAAACGGTACCTTATATTATTTAGCCTCTTTTTAAGATGATATTAAATATGAAATGGATACTAGGGTTTACTTTGAAACAGCTGAGAAATAGTTTTATTTTAAACATCCGTAAAAGTTGTAATTAGCGTTAAATATATAATATGTTCATATTTATAATTAACAGGTTATTTAATAAAAACACTAAATGTATGTTTTTAAAAAAAAAAAAATTCTTAAGCCTGTTCCTCGCGACATCTTTATGAAGAAAACAGGGTGCTTGAGGATAGGATTGATTCAACACCAACCTTCAGCACCACCCGCAGAACCAACTCCCCTTCCCACCGAATTGAAGGAGTATTATCTGGAGGAGTTTAATGTGGATCTCCTAAAATCCGTTGATTTTAATCCGACAGAGTTTGCTATACTACCCACTGAGAGTCAGTCAACTTCAAGCATCTCGCTAACAGCTTGCACATCAGATGAAGTTTCAAACATGTATAGAATTGTCACACCTGAGGAAGAACCCGCAGAGAGTCAGTCAACTTCAAGCATCTCGCCAGCAGCTTACACATCAGGTAAAGTTTCAAACATTGCTAGCCCGATGTAGAGAATTGTCACACCTGAGGATGAACCTGCAGAGAGCACCTCAGATCAGTCAACGACAGCCCACACTGAAGTCTACGCACCAGTTGTGGAAGCTGTAACCCCCGTAAAGAAAGTGAAGAAGGGGGATGTATCAAAAGTGAAGAATACAGGGTTTAAGAAGCATCGCTCGTTTCCTTACCCATCCCTACCTCCGTATCCAAACCCCACTGATAGTGAATGAAGTTTAATCTTGTTCTTGTTTTGTCTGTGTGAAAAGACAAATCTGTGGTTGCTCAAAAATTAATGTTTCATTGTTTATTATACAGACTGATAATGGACGAAGTTTAAACTTTAATTTAATTCTTGGTTTGTCTGTGCGAAAAGACAAATCTATAGTTGCTCAAAAATTAATGTTTTATTGTTTATTATATAGACTGATATTGTCTGTGTGAAAAGACAAATCTTTGGTTGCTCAAAAATTAATAATTCATTGTTATTATACAGACTGATAATGAATGAAGTTTAATATTTAATTTAATTCTTGTTTTGTCTGTGTTAAAAGACAAATCTTTGGTTGTTTAAAAATATTTATTTCATTTTTATTATATGCATAGACAAAATAATAAGAATATACTTATGTCTGTTCACATTGAGAGTCATTCATTCAATAATTCTGTGAGATTTCGAAGAGTTTCTATGTCACTGTGCCCGTAAGCCAAAGTCTCTACACCACACGATTTCACATAACGTTTATCATCAAAACATGACAAAGTAGTCTTGTTTATGTTATCACAAAAAAGTTCATGATGATCACTGCGAATTAAAGTCATATTGTGGGTGCTTTTAGATCGGTTGAACAAACAGTCTTAATACATCGAATGCTTTAAATCCTGTTTAACGACAGGTTTCGAAACACCTTTAGCCGTTTTCTTCTCCGATCTATCGAGAAGCAGCATAGAGTACATCTTTGGTCGAAGTCCTACAAATTCTTGAATTGGAATACCTTAAAAATAAAAAGATTAAAGGTTAAAAAAAATAAATTAAAGATATAAATCATTTATGAACTATACACTTTCAAAAGCTTTAATTACCTGCAGTTTCATTCTTGAACTTCAACACCACTTTCTTGTTTGAGTTGTCATGAAGTGGGTGGTTGGGTGGATAGTTAGACAAATCGAAAAAGTCTTTGTTTCTAGCTATATCCCCATCCAAGTTCGATGTCTCTATTTCATACATAAGGCTGTCCGTATCCGTAAATAATAAATTGATTCTTTTCTCCATACATTATTCGCATAAAATTGTAATGGAAGTCATACATGACTAGTTTGGATAGGTCTAGGATGGTCTGTCCAATGTAAACAGGTTTGTTTAGTTTAAGTTTAACAATCTTATTTTCCGCTCCCACCAAGTCTTCATTAAAAATCTTGAAACGATCAAAAGAGGGTTTGGCACATATTTTTTTGAATTTTTTCTTTGTATGGACAAGTTGTATATTTACACGATTTCGTAAATTCTCCATCGTCTTCCCAAACACAGCATTGTTCATAAGCTTAAAAAATCTTTTTCAAAGTCATTTTTTGCATCTTTTCTTTTGTTGGAATTAAAGTCGATGTAAGACATCAACCACGGTAATATCTATATTCTAAAATTCTGTGGATATGAGACAGTTTCATTCCTAGAGACAAATATAACTGTAAATTTCTATAATGAAGGACGTAATGTTTTTTACTCTCTAATGTGGGAATCAATTTTGATGATTTACCGCGTCCTAGCAATTTCAACCCATCAGTAGCGTACAAATCCCTCCAAAGTTATTCACTATAGGGGGGAGTTCTTTATCCTGTACGATTTTGTGATCTGGCGCTAAGGGGTAACAATTGTGAGAATCATGTAATTCGACTGGATATATCAAATCTACCTCTAATGTATAACCCATTCGACCATCCATATGTATTTGCATGACATCAAAATTGTAAATTTCTTCTTTCGTCAACCAGCGCATGAATCCGATGGGAAGGGGGAAACGCATGACCCCCCCCCCCCCCCATAGAGATTATTCGGATCCAAATGAATAAGACTTTTGGTAGGTTTGGTAGGATCATAACCTTAAATATCTGACTGATTCGCTATGCTATATTTTTTGCTGATCATAGAAACCCCACCACGTAGCCCCAATTCAAAAAAAGTGTACATGAGAGGATCGGTGATGAGATCTAGTGAAATCCCGGTCGTTTTCAAGGCAGCCTCCCAAGCCAATCCCGGAGATGTGAAATACTGACAAGCATCCAGTTTATAATAATCTAAAGTCATGTCTTGGAAACGTTCAAAAACGTCAGCCAGAAGCAAAACATCAGTTAACACGTAATGATCGTGAAGTTCACCTAAGGTTTGTAAGTTAAAATTCTCCCACACTTGTTGTACATGAGCATAATCTGCGTCAGATATGTGTTCTTTTTTCAAACGATTGTAAAAAGCTTCCTTGGGTGGCAACTTTTTCATAGCTATCTATATAATCATAACAATACACATTTTTCCGTAGTAAAGACTTTCATCGTCTTTGAAATGGTTGCTAAAGTGTTTAAAATTTGAGAATCCTTCGCAAGTCATATTGTTGACCAAGGTTTCAAGTGAACTGCTCATAAACTGAAAAGAGTCAATAAAACGTAAATCACCGACGGAAAAGCTTACGTAACTTTCCATGTTTTGAGCAATAACTTTTCATTTTTTTGTCTTTCAGTTTTCCAATACATTGACAAAGAATGTGTCCATCAAATCCCCTGAGATTGTGAAAAATGACCGGGATAAATTTAGGCTCTCGAAAATTTATATTGCAACCATTACAGGCCGCGCCGCGGAAGTTGCTGTAATTGGGAAAATTAGCATCCCCTTCAACCCCAATATGATAGTGATCGCGAACTTTTTTCGTTATATAAGTAAATGCTTGCTCGCAAATATGACAGTGAGTAGCCATTTGAAATTCTTTTTCTGTTTCTGTTTTCATGATGAGAGGTTCCGGATCGCTGAGGGACATATGTCTTTGATATTATTTTCCTCTTGCAATAAATTCTCCAGAAAGTGTTTGACTACATTTTCTCCCGATTTTCCTCTGTGTACAACAGGTGGTTTAGTGTAATTAGGATAAGTACACACGACTTGGTATGCATAGCCGCAAGGGTTAAAATAGGCCTCGTATGTAGTAGTGGATGTTTGAGGATCTGGGACGCAGGTATCTATTTTCTGTACTAATGTTTCAAAATCGCAGTAAATCACAAAGGGTACTCTCAATTTCTTGTAGAAATTTTCAAACTTTAATATGTTATCTTTGCCCTCGACTGGGTATTCTACCTTCTGACAACTGAATTGCTTACAGTAGGGTAAATGGTCTTTCAACAGATCTTCTCTGATAAAACCATGTAAACAACGTCGACAAAAGTAATGCTTTCTCTTGGCACGTTTAGTTGACCCCAGGACACGATTCAAGTCTTTAATGAGACAGTAGTGACTATTCTCATCTTGTTCAACGTATAACAAGTCGACGTTCGCATTAGCTGACTCTAACTCGGAAATGTACAAAGGGAAAAAGTCATTCTCATATCCGAAGACGTTTATGGATATATTATTCTGTTTCTCAAACTTCTGAATTTTAGAGATGGGTGTGGGAAAGGTGATGCCATTTAAATTGAGATCGTTTTCACATGGATAATACTGTTGAATTCTCTGAGGATTTTTTCCTTTGGGATGTAGAGCTGCTAAAATGCACCACAGAAAACATTTTTCCTCATCATTGTGCATGTTTACGATTCCTTTGAGATGTTAGATTTGTTTAGGAAAAGAGGTATGTAAGGGACCATGCTTACTTCTAAACCGATGACAACATCTACACGCCAATCTGACCCTCTGTGTATGAATTCTTCTAGGGCATTTTGCATTTGTTGGAAGGCTGTGTTTAAGTCGTGTTCTTCATCGCTGAGATTGAGAGAAATAAAAGTCCGACTTCTGAAATGAGGAACGATCAATTCTTCCCCTTCTTCTCTTGTTCGTATCATTCTAACTCTAGTATTTAGAAAGAATTTAATATCATGAAATTTCTTTTTTCCGTCTTTCAGAATGGCTTGGATTTTAGATTTCATGACGCTATAAAAGTGTAGCAAATCATATCTTTCAGCATCATTTTGCGGGTAAATAGTTATTTGTTGAGCTGATTCATTGAGTGCAGACCTTCTCTCCAAATTGTCCTTACTATGTTCTTGATCTTGAGACGTTGATGGTTTATGTTTAGATGTTGCTGGTTGATCTTTATACGTTGATGGTTGGTCTTGAGAGATATCTTCAACTGCTGTAGGAGCTCTTCCTCCACTTTGCGAATGTGTATTATCCATGTGTGATGAAAGATCACCGATTCCACGAAACTGTGCACTGCATAGGTTGCAATTGAAAGTACAAGCTTTGTCTACACATCGTTTTTGGTGTCTGTAAAAATTTTCCTTATGTTTAAATTGTTTTCCACTTGGACAATAAAATGTCTGAGTATGAGATAGCAAATGAGTATTTAGACTTTGCCTGTGTTTCAAACTTCTTCCACATATATGACACAGAAAATGATCCTCCTCTGACTTTAATTTTTTGTATTTCACTTCAACAGAATCTAACTCGGCACACAAATCATCATCATCACTACTATTGAACACACATTCGCAACCAATATATCCTTTTTAAATTACTCATTTCAAGTTATGAATCACTGTTGTTTCACAAATACAATTTAAGCAACATCCACCTCCATGGCCATTGCCTGAATGATAAACATTTTATCAATCCTTATCCTAAAATAATAAATTCTCTAATATTAAATTCCGGAGATACTGCGCATGATTTATTTTTCGCGCTCAGCACCTGCGCTTTTTTTGGCGCAAAATCCTTTTAAATATCCTTTTAAAAAATCACCTATAGTGACGAAAGAAAAAATCCTAAAAATGAATTCTTTTGGATAGTTTATTACTTCTAATGGTACATAGTTACGATAAATAACAAACTCAGAAAATTACTATGTTTAATTTAAATAAGTTTAATTAAGGATGTATACACTAAATATGTGTATAATTCACGGCTTTTGGACATGTTTAGACAGTAATTATAAAAACAGTAGATGTACCATAGCTGCAGTAAATTTCTTTTGATCTTAACTGTGGGTATCTGTACATAACCACTGATACCCAGTAGGCGTGGTAAAACTTCACTAATAAAACCATGACGCAACACATCATTTGCATATTTTTTTTATTGCAAATTGACATCAATTTTATCCAACAAAAAATGACAAACAAATCTAGTGCGTGTTTCGCCTATCAGGCTGTATGTGTAAACATAACTAGTTCACACACGGCATTTAACAAATAAAAAATACTCAACACTTAAGACACTTTCAAAGGTTGAAATATACTTTACAGTTATTGAACATGTTTTTACAATCTCCGCACTTCGGATTTTCAATTCCATCCAAGATTTTGGCCTTTTTGCTGACTGGTTCATTTGGCTCCAATGCATTGGAAATATCACGCAGCATCTCTTCACTCGGACGCTTATATTTACGGACACTTTCGATGGATCTATGTCCTGTGCGTTCCATGATTTCCTGTTCCGGAACCCCGGCTTGGTAAAGAGCGGTTGCACAGGTGCGCTTACCCGAATGATTAGAGAAGAATCCGGGAATTCCGGCTTTGTCGCACATATTTTTCATAATTGTAGATAATTTGTAGACTGTTTTCTGTCGAATTGAGCAAATCTTTCAAGTTATTATCATTAACAAAATGTTCATAGCGACCCACCGGCATGCTAGATCCTCCCTCTTTTTTCGCAAGGAGGTCAAAATCCACAAAGTAGTTCGATTCCATGTCGGCAGGTCCGGGATTGAACAAGTCGATCGCTTGAGACAACGCGATGTTCTCCAACAAATTTTCGCACTCAATCTCCTTCTCTCTCTGCTCACTTGCTTGCGAAAGAGTAATATCGTCAATTGTGGTGTCCCATAGCCCACCCAAATCAAAAAAAACCCTCGCATGTGTCGTCTACTTCCATTTCTTTTGATATGTCGTCCTTTCTTGTCGACTTCTAAGCGGGAAATGAAGAGCCAACATTTCTCTTTGCGCGTGCTATATGATTTTTGGTTGCTCTGATACATGTGACTTAAACAATTGGTTTTAATTGGTTATGTAAAGAAGGACGAAGGCGGGTCAAAAATGTCACTCGGACGCTGCGCGTCCTCGTGACATTTTTGCCCCACCTTCGTCCTTCTGTACATAACCAATTAAAACCTATTTTATAACTACTACTTATAATACAGTTATTATCTGGTCACCTTGTAATTCTGTGGAGGTATGTTGTGACAGAGCGGTGTTTTTGAAGTGAGAATAAATTTACCGGGTTGAGTTAAAAAGAAACCTACGTCATATGAACTAGGTTAAAAACATGGTGTACTGTCACTAAATGTCAGCCTCTTAAATTTTAAAGGATATTTCATTTTTCCCAAATCAAAATTTAAAAGTTAAAAATAGAAAATTCATGCAAGTTAATCATTACCACCTCCCGGAAAACCATTTTTATTCCAATCACCACCTCAAGATGTTAAGAACTGCAATCAATACACATCAATGACCGAGATTAAAATCAACATGGCTGATGAATACCTTGCGTTTTCGTAAGTTTTCTTTAATGATGTCTAACAATCGTTTACTGTTTTTAAAGCAAAAATTGTGTTTTGTTGTAAATGCATTACATGTATACGCTGTGCAAGTTTGATGCATAGCACATATTCGTAGCTTAAAATATGCACAGAAATGCTAAAACCTGTCGTTCTTATAGCCCTAGCGTCTATAACTTTCATTCCAATCAAATGTATTTTTAAACAATTTGACTAGTTTATTGACTTTGCACGGTAAAAGATTTTATTTATCTAAATTTCATTTAGCGGAAATTCTAACACGTTCAATCGGACGTCTATTCAAAAAAAATTGAGCGCCGGTGACGAAATTTATACGCCCGAGCGGTCGGGCATACGGCTATTATAAAAGCTGACAAACGTAAAGTTAAGATTAAAGTTTCAGATCTATAGGGAAAACTCCATGATTTCAAGGTTTTTTTCAGAGATTAAAAAAAAAAAAAGATAACATTCTTATGAATAATTAGGATATCTTTTTTACATGAAATAAAATAATTATTTTTATTTTACTTGTTTTGGTAATAGTGAGGAAACAGATTTTGAGCAGTTATTTGGGAGTTTGGGTAAATTTACAACGCAGTACGTCTTTGTAATTGCATACTGTGTTGTAAGATCTCACTAATTGTGTGCTTAAAACGTTCTTCTTTTTATACGCTGCTTCAAATCACTTTTTTTTCTTCAGTATAAAAAAAGTTAACTTATATTCATTTCATTATCCTTTTATCATTTATATTTTTTAAAGGTCTTCCCCCACTCTTCTTAGAAACGAAACACCATCTGAAGCAACGGTGCCTTCTCTTATAAAGACTCTACTAACGCAGAATGTAAATGCCAAACCTACATGAAAAATGGAGACCTTACCCACACCTTCCCACATTAAAACAAATAGCGAGTGAATTAAAAAAAATCATATGACATCAAAACTACCTTTCAAAAGGTAAGGATATCTTTACTCCTTGTTCATATTTTACTAAAAAATTATTAATGATAAAAAATATTTATTATTAGAGTAAATATATCTTTGAATAAATATTTTATTTTTTAGTTACGCTACAACTACAAAGCGACCGGTGTATGATGAAAATAACCGCCTCCTCCACCAGAAAAGGACACAGTGAATATGTATAAGACTCCATTCTTGAAACACTTTGGTACTTCTACTTTCTCATTGAAGGAAACAATGATACATTTGCCATAATATTCTTAAAATACCCATAATGTTCGGGCATCTCAGAAATCTCGTAAATTGCGCTGATGCTACATGTAACAGGACTATGCAAATGGATGCCTGGACCAGCAGCTGCTAGTTTCGCCACCTTTGGTCTCCTGACTTACATGTATATATACTGGCGTAAAATGGTGCAATGGACGTTTTTGATCATGTGATCTCTCCGGATGTTTTATGGTCTTTTTTTAGACACTCGTCACATTAAACACGGATCGGATAAAAAAAAAAGAGGCGTCATCTATTCCTATGGTGACAACTGATTTATGCGCAAAACTTAAGTTATTTTTTTTTCGGAAGGGGCAAATGCTTGGTCTGACAAAGTCTGCAGTCGGAACATCCACTCTCCATTTGGACACAATGACGACATCGAATGCTGGGCTGTCTATATCCTTGCTCACAATGAAAGATCTCGTCTTGAAGGGTTTCAAAATCGTTAAATATAAATTTCTTCTTTCTTTTGTCTATTTCTGGTCCAAATGATTTTTGATAACAGCGATGCTCACAATTGATATTCGTGACAATTGGGACACATGCACTCTTGACAAACGTGTAGCTCAGGAGAGCGCTTGGCATGTTGCAGAGTAACTCTACATTTTTTACATTGGTGGAACAGCTTACAGGGAGAGGGGTAACTATCTTTTTTTGACGACTCGTTCTTGTTTGTGTCTTTGAAAGCACCTTAAGGACCGATAGACACGATTACAGGAACGACAACTTACTTGTCCGTTTTTTTTGCATTGGTTGTTTAAGCATACATCGCAAGAGGTAGCACAGGCATGTTTATATTTATCTTTGTATGGCTATAAACAAGTATGACAAAAATATGATGCCTTAAAAAATCCCTGTGTCTTGGCGAGCCTCATTGGTTAATACCCAAGCGGAAGTACATGTGACGTATAATTCATTCTTCAGACATCCATGCACTCGAGCAGACGAGCATGCTACGGAGTTGTACTCGAAGCGAAGTATAGGAAAGGTAATTAAATTTTTTTTAAATTTCATTGCCCGGGGGGCAGAACCTAGTTGGTTCTTTTTGGCCTGGGTGGCCGTTTTTGACCTAGGTGATCAATATTTTCCTATACCTGAGTGGTATGAATATTCGGCCAAGGTGAGCCGTAATTGTTAAAAAAAGTTATTGTAATGAACCTAGGTGGTTTACTCAAAAATATGTGTAAAGCTATTGCATGAAAGATAACCTTTTAGTGAAAGGGGTAGCATACATATATATTTGAGACACGTTTGCAGATTCTCGAGGCGGCAAGCTGCACGAGCGGTTTATGATTTTGTTAGCTAGACCAGATGAAGACTGATGCATGATAAACTAATTGAAGTTTGAACTTGTTTGTCCATCATTAAGTTCGTAATAAGATTTTACGGGACTATATTTAAATATATGTTAGTATACTATATCTATAAAAAAAAAATCGGGATAACTGAGTTATGACGTTATATTACAGTTATCCCGCTTGATGCTTACATGCGTGATATTTTATTTTTGTATACATTGGTTATAGATGGTGCAGCCTACTATCTTACGGAAGAGACATTCATTGAAAGGATTGAAGTTCTTACATGTCATAAAGAAGGTCAGAGGAGAAAGACCAGAGGGTTTACAAGAGTTAGCGCGTATTTCTAAGGAAAAAAAGACAGACGTCTTAAAGTTGGATGAGATAGAAAATAGAGTCAATTCATTGACAGGGGAAAACATGATTGAGCTTTTGGAACTAGCTGGTAGGGGTTAAGTTTCTTAAATAATTATTGAAGTGGTTATGTGATGGTTGGAAAATAAAACTTTAAATTTTTCAAGAGTTATTAAAGGGCGAAACAGCGATGTGTTGGGTAGTTTTCTAGGGTTACCTCCCCCCTGTCGGCATGCCGATGGACCCGACACTAACGAATAGTTTCTTATCGATTGATAAACTTTCATTTGAATTCAGTACTTTGGCGATTTCCCCCATGACGACATCAGCGGTTAGTTTCTCCCATGGTTGTAATGGTACAACAATCGCATTGCTTAAACTCGGGTGACTGATTACCAATCCACCTAAATCCGCATCGTTATTCCTGGCCTGAGACAACAGATCGTCAAACATTTCATGCAATTTGTTAGTAATATCTAATAATTTTTCCCTGCCACTGTTCGTTGAATTTTACCTTAAACGTTTTCTTAACAGTTCTATGGTATTGCAAGCTTTCTCCGATTTTTCGTCGGACCCCGATCTTAACCCCCGTCCTGTGCACTTGTAGAAGGCCTGGCGACGTCATGATCAGGCCGGATAAAAAAAGTAGTCAAATTCAGTTGCAAAATAAAATGATTAAATTACTTACAGTTTCACTATATTTTATCCTGATTTGGTTTTGATGAAAAAAAAAAGATTTGTTAATTTAATTTTTTGGCACTTTTTAAAATTTTATTAAGATCGTCTTTGGTGTCGTATTGATATTTCTTTATTATTATCATGATTATTGTTAATTAATTTATGATTTCAATTTAAAATTTGCACAGTTATTGACAATAATACAATTTTTATTTCTTATAGACCTAGTTTTCCCCCATTTGACCATGACAACATATTGACAGGAAATGATGATGCCTGTGACTCCAGCTTGACAACATTTCCCTAATTGGTTTATCTCAACACCAAGCCAAAAGAGGAGGCACAGCCTCAGGCTGGTAGAAAAAGAAAATTTTGTCAAGGAGGTGGAGATGAATCAATGTTTAAAAAATTAAGGTAACTGTAAAAAAATATATTGCTTAGATTACTATTTTTTCATAAGTTTTATGATTAAAAAGTATATGTATCGATTGGTAATATAAGTTACATATCCCCTCAATATGATAATTAACTTTAATCATTTTAGACAAATATAAAACAAAAGTTATTATTTTTCTTTTCCGGGAGGTACAGTAACAGTGTAAATTGCTGTGGACGAAAGTAGCAAGTACGACAAACAGTCAGTTAAATTACTACCACCTCCAAATTGTGTGAAACCAGACGCTGTGGCACTTGCTGTCAAACCAAAAGCTCACACTTCTACAGTTACGTCATCAACATGCACAGTGTCGTCATCAGCTCAAACTAGAAACACCAAAGAGAGGAATTTTCTAGTGACATTTCGGTAACTATATTTACACATCTTTAAAGGAAGTGAACATGAAAAAAATAATTGTTGCTTAATAAATTATAAAAGCCTTTTGAAACTTAAAAATGAGGTCTGTTACCTATTTGTTTATTTCTATCAAGATATTTTATCAATTTAACACTCTCAGTGAAAGGTTTATGGAGGTAATCCATTATTCCCCAGCATGCATCTGTTCTCTGACGTAGATAAGTCACATTGCTGCTGGTGACTGGGTCAATGTTGGAACTAGGCCAGTGTTAAAGTACAGAGTTGATAAAAGTTGAGGAGAAAAATTATGCCTTGATGTGAAGAAAAATTTTGTGTACTGTCATGAGAAGACAAGGATTTAGTACATTTCTATAAATGAACCTCAGATAACTATTTATTATTTGTACAAAAAATGAATATAGATAAATTAATTTGTGAAATATAAGACCATCAAATTCCAGATGTTTGTACGGAGATGCATGTGGCAGTCAGTGTTTACATAAATAAAATGCTGTTTTTAGATTTCAATTTAAATTAATATAAAATTGTAATTCCATTTTCCATGTGGGGTTTCTTACCGTTACTTTTTATTTAAATGCCCTGAGATTTTTCTGATTTGTTTTTTTTTTATACATAAGATCTTGATGATATGTACGCAGGTTCTGTTTATGCTGTCAGAAGAATAACAGGACTAAGACACTTTTTAAAAGTCAGGATGCTGTGCAATGCGCACCTTGTGTGCTCATTTATGTAGCACACATAATGTTCAAACTCATAAACAAGAAATTCCCGAGTGCAAGAAAAAATAGGTCACAATAACACTGATCCACGGACATTCCATTCTAGTTACATGTCACATTAACTGCTGGTGGGAATGCATCATTCTGAGATCCAAAATCTTCCTCCATAAACACTGTTTAAAATGACAACTCTTTGCATTCCTTTCAAGTTTCCATTCACATTTTGATGATGGCATTTTATCCCTGTATTATGTAACAATTTACATAATTAGGATTGGGCAGCAGACAAATTTAACTGCCCATTTGAACCCTCTCCTTAAGATCAATTTGACATGATGGTTAATTACAAGTTGTGATAATTGATTACAATAATATACAACTAAGAATATGAGACAATATAGAACAAATGGAAAAGTAGAAAGAAAAAAAATAAAATATGGAGAGAGAGAGAGAAAGAAAGAGAGAAAAGAGCATTGAGAGAAACGCCCAATACTTGTCTAACATTATTCATGTACGTTGTGTCGGACTGAACACTGATCTTAGAGAGAGAAAGATAGAGAGAGAGAGAAAGACAGAGAGAGAGAAAGAGAGAGAGAAAACATTCTTTAAAGTTTTATTTAAAGATTATTCATTTACTTCAAGCCTATCCTAATAATTCCTGAAAGTGTGGTGTCTGTATTCGTATTTTATTTAATTTTTTTTTTCCTTAGGACTTACGAGTCGAACTTTGTTCGTTATTGTTTTATTTCATCAATCGCTTTTAATTCGTTTAACTTGTAACGTAAAGATATATTTAGCATAAAGTCAAATGGGTGATCGTAATTTGTTTAATGAATACTTCATGAAGTAGAGGTATACAAGTACACCTGCATCACACTCTAATTACGATAAGTCTACACGTATAGTAGTTGCTACTATTTTGTGAGCAACCATGCATGATAATACTAACGACAACACATAGAATCAGAGTGTCACCAGATGGAAAAAGAAAGATTTTCTTTATTTACAAAAAAAGTATCACCATGCTCATAAATGGAAACAATCAACACTTTAGTTGACTACAGCGTGAGCTACCGAGTTCTAACAAGAAATAATCATGTAATGGGCAATATATATAACTTTCATCTGAATTTTCTTCTTATTCCGATTTTGGATCATGAGCCAGTCATCACCAATTGTAATTTCTCCTGAAAGATCGCCAGTGAGGGCAATGGAATCACCAGAAAGTTATTATTCTTATTAATAATCTAAAGATTCTTTTTAATTGCCCTTAATTTTTTTTTAATTATTATCATTATTAAAAAAAAAGGGGGGGGGGGGTACATTTTAATCAAGTACGAGTTGAAGACTTCTTTAATTTAATTCATATTGATATAAACGGGGGAAAACTGTTTTCTTATACTATATAGATTCGTTTTCATTACTTTTGGTTTTTTTTTATTATTATTATATTCATTGTTATTATTATTTATTTTGAGAGGTGCATGGAGGTTCATTTTAATCAAGGATGAGTTTATTTAATTCATATTGAAATAAACGGGGGGGGGGGGGGGACTGGTTTTTTTTTATTCTATATAAATTTTAAATATGCACACACTTTCATTTTTTTTCTTTATTCTTGCAGAACTTTATGAATGTGAGGAGAAGGCTCCTGAGCCTTCAGGCGAGTCCAGCTGCCGCGTCCGAGGTGTCGGACATTTCTTGTGTAAGTTACATTCCTTTTTTAAAACCACTGTGTATTTCTTTTCTTATAAGTAAAGAAAGAAAGATAAACATTCCTTTGATTTTAATAAAAGGAAAGCAAGCAAGCATTCATTTTGTTTTTAATTTCTGTTACATTTTTTTTTCATATATTCCCAACAGTATAACAAAGAAAAAGATATACTATGTATTGATATGTCTGTTAATACATGTTATAGGACTCTATCCCGTGGGCCTCCCCTGACACGAGGCTCAAGGAGGGTGTGAGGGCGGAGGTTGAACGTTTGACGTACAACCTCCACTCCATTGAGAAGAGGGTGGTCGCCATCCAGGAGGCGGTTACAGAAATCCTGGAGAGTCTCCAATGAGAGGTAAAAATGAGTTATTGATGTAATGTGTAACAGGGCATGAATTATTCATAAAAACAAGAAAATAAAAGGGAGGGGGGGGGGGGTCCAGCTGGTATATGAATAATAAATGAGTTATGGATGTAATGTACTGCATGCAATACTCAAATTAACTTATATGACCGAAAATCTCTATCAATGTTCATAGAAATTATGTATAAACTATATATGTGTGTTTGGAAAAGGGTCAGTACGAAAGAAACGCACCAAAAAAAAAATCTTTATTTGTTCAATTATCTCCCAAATCACAGCATAGGTTTTCAGTATTTTTTCATTCTTAACACAAATAGATATATGCATACATCCTTTTCCCTCTTCTTTAAAATATCTTATCACAATAAACATATTAGATACTGATGGTCAGTGAGAACACCCAAACTATCCCTTTCCCACACTTTGTTACGTAATGGTCAGCCTAAAAACAAAACCCGTGGACACCTGCGCTGCGCTTCGCGATGGCCGTTACGTAACAGTGGTCAGTGAAACAGTAGGTCAGAGATCTCGAGGGTCACTTCTCAAACTACAGTTAAAGTGACAAGATGTTAAGAATTATAATGATGATGATGATGTTGATTGTGGGGGTAACGTGTGATATCCTTCATGGATGCACCTCTACCTCATCGACTTTGAGCTGTAGGCGGATAGATATCTCCACTGATCTGAAATTCCCCGACATTCAGAAAATCTACGTCAAGGAGCTAACCGGGTTTTCTACATCGGTGGGATCATTTCCCAAGCTAGAATATTTGGTTGCAGAAAAATCACGCGTGTCGTGTTTGGAACTGTTGGAAATTCTACCAAATGTGAAGGTGACCATCAATGGAAAGAAATGCGAACAGGTAATTTAATTTATAAGAAAACGGAAATAGTCAAAGTTTTAAAAAAAATAATAACAATGAATAAATAAAAGTCGATTGTAGAAAAAATTGGTATTTTTTTTTCAACAGACACGCACAACCAAGGACCAACAGACGGACCCTGCATCCACATCTCAGGGCTGGACGACATCGACGATGGTGATGGCCGTCACAGCATCCTCTATATCTACAGTGATAGGTATATTGAGTTTTGTTCATTCAATGTTATAAATGTATCTGGTTATTAAGATTTTGGGGGGAAACTGAAAATATACATGAAATATCTTTTTTGCTAGATCCAACTTTTTTTTTTTAACAACTTACTTAAATATAGATAATTTTCTTGTGTTTAGATAGTCCTTGGATCTGTGGGCTTTGTGGACTAAGTGGTGTAGTTTTAGTGATCGGAGTGATAATGTGTGTTAAGACATGTGTAAAATTCTTAAAGAAAAGAAGAGTGCGCGAAATGTTGGATGACGTTTCCGTTCAGGAATTTTCAATGATGTCAGTTGAAGTACTGAAATTGGACTAAATAAATATGCCCTTATCTTTTATAGGATCCATTCTACTGTTGATTTATTTAAAGTCCCCGTGCAGACCAAGCTGGCACTCCGCCGACACTAACTCTCGTCCACAGACACGTCCACGCACCCACTCTGTCTCTCGATCCGCCACTGTGAACACTCGTCCAAGCACCCGCTCTGTCACTCGATCCGCCACTGTGAACACTCATCAAAGCACCCGCTCTGTCACTAGATCCGCCACTGTGAACACTCATCCAAGCACCCGCTCTATTACTCGATCCGCTAGTGTTGTTTTTATGAATAATTCATGCCCTGTTACACATTACATCAATAACTCATTTATTATTCATATACCAGCTGGATCCCCCCCCCCCCTGCCTTTATCGATTCCTCCCTTGATGGTGTCTATATTGGATCTCTATATACTACTAATATAAAACCCCAACACTATTTGTTTCTTGCTATGTGGTCCTGTTGCCATGGTAACCGAGGGTAAAAATGACATTTTAATGCTTATTTGAGAACATATTGTGAGTAATGTGCAAAACTGTGGTTTTTCCAGGGTAGAATAATTTAGTAAAAATAGTTGTCATTTTTAAAAAGAAAGAAAAAATTCATGGAGAAACGCATATATTTTTTGAACGTTTCCGTGGTTATTAAACAGAAATTTTAAAATCTGTTCTCTTCATTTAATTTGAATAGAAAGTGGAAATCTTGGATTTTTTTGTAAGCACTATTATGAATGTGCAATTAAGAATTTCAATATGAAAAATTGAGAACCGTTGCCATGGTAACAAGCTTTAAAATTAAGGAAAATCATAATACTTTTAGGCATCTTTAAATGTATTTTAATCACTTATAATGAATAAATACATAAAATCAAATGGTGAGAAGAAATAAAGTTTATGTCCCAAACTTTAATGACACTTGAAAATTTCTTTCTAAAAGTAACCGCCGTTGCAATTGACTTTTTAAAAAGTAAGAATTTTTGTATGATATTTTACGCAACTTAATTTTTCATAGCAACAACACTTCTCTGTTGCATAACAAAGCTTTTTGTGGTATATAATGAAAATTTAGATATATTTTTACAAGTTCCAACTAAAACAATTGCAAAAAAACACTCTTAAATAGAGAATTAAAGCAAAATCAAAATCATCTTCAATTTCTGTTTTTCCTATTTTTGGCCTTGTTGCCATAGCAGCGGATGTCAATTTTCATAATATAATATAGCATGGACATTGATATGGATGTTAAATATTAACAGTTATCGCAGACCTCCCAACTGGAAGAAAGCCAGAGCACCTGCATCGCATGATTCAGATGTTGAGAGATGCCAGGAAGAGCCTGCGCAAAAAATTGCGCAACGCCGAACAGAAGTTGAGGCAGATGCGTTAGGTTTGTGTTTCTTGGAAAATCATTGAAAAGCATGCATCAGGTAGTAGGTTCATAAGTGACATATAAATGTATATTTAATCAAGTTTCTTTTAACAGGCAATTTGATAAGTCCGGAAGATATCAATCAGTTTTTAAAATCTGACTTTGTGGCGTCTGTAAAGGATGAGATTCGGAAAGCCTCACATATCAATTTGACAATGGAGTTATTTATCAACGTTTAGGACTACGTGATTTTCGGGATCCTTATAGCAAATGGCCAGAGGGCAGGAGCCGTCCTTTCGAAAACTCTCATTGGACTTTTGCTCGAAAACATTAAACTCAGAACAGTTATCTACTTTCTGGGACATTGCGATTTGGTCTATTCGGCAGATTGTAACGGACACTCTTTAGTTAGAATTCTTAATATAAGTTGTATTTATATATATACTACTGTAAATATTTTAAGTTTTAAGATTTGTGATTGATCTTTGCTGTAAATTAGGGTTTTTCTGACCCATTACATTTCTTTTATGTATCTCATTTTTATGGTAGATAGAAACATTTGATCTTCATGACGCCAAGTGGTAAAACAAGTAACTTATTTTATGTACTTTTTTATTATCCGTCCTGTTTATGTATAAAAAATGTTTCTATCAGAATAGTGTTCTATAAATAATAATAGATATACTAGTACAATAATTAAGAGCTCAGGGACCTGGTTGGTGGACCATGGCCTCGACATCCACAATATGACGGTGCGAGAGCGCGTGATAAGTTTAAAGGCGGTGTCCTGGGCTGCAAAGAGTATGTCGTGGAAGTCCGGACGGATTCAAGATGTAACTGACTTTGCCAACCTCTTTCGCAAGTCAGTGGAGTGTTACCGGAACTGCGACTCCGAGAGAAAGGGGGATGATGACGGGTTCTAACGAATGTTAGGACAGTTCATCGATCAAAACAACAACGATAAACTGTCTGAAAATAGGAACATTGACATCGCCGATGTCGACATTGGGGCTGTGTAGTAAAACATGTACATGATTCGTTTTATTACAGTCAGTTAAAAAACATCCTTTTCAAACAAGTAACCAAGTGAAAATTCTAATGTTTTATTTAAGGGTAACACAGTGGTCAACTGGGTTAGAGTAAGCCCTTTTAGTCACGACAGGTATGACGATTCGGCACACGTGATATTCCGAAAAATCTAATGGAATAACACGAACTCGATGATTGGTGACAGTTGTTAACGAGTTTGTTAAAATCATCAATAAGCTAAAGTACTGATGAACAGAATCGATGTGTTAACCTTTACAACAGTATTACATTGTTTAACACATGACCAGAGCTCTATATTTAGACATATTTACAGGTCACGGGCAGTATTTTGTTCTATTTTCGATTCATTATCTTTTCCACTTAAAGATATGGTCTAGACATTAATTATGCATTCTTAAATGTAATGACCTCAAACTTGCACAACTGGCCCTGGGTCACATTCTTGACGATACCCTAAGGTCAAAAGCAAGATTTCCTTTTTTCCTGTAGCTATTAGTAATTTTCAATTAGAAGCCTGTTGTTTAAACTACCCGGGGTTATCAAATTTAATGACGCTTATTGAGCATAAAACAGCCCGAGGTTTTCACACGTAACGACCAATTTAATTGACATTAAACAACCCGAGGTTTTAACATGTAATGACATGTCTTATGGGCAGAAAAGTCAATTTTGCCGAAAACAATATGTACTTGAGGGTTATTAATTCTATAAAAACAAGTACTAAGTGTGTTACCTTACAGACAACCCCTTAACTTTCAGTCCCACTCATTCCGTATTCAGTATGTATATTGTTAAAACTTCTTGGTGCAAACTTTTTAATGATATAAATTTTTCGTCTCGATGAAAAACTTTAAAATTTCTCTCTCAATCCGGAGAAAAGTATCTAGCTACTCCCATGTTAACATAGCTACAATGAATTTAAAGAGCTTTTACGGAGATCCTATAACCATAACTAGTTTTGATGTTATATTTCACCAGGGCACGTATGTTACCGTTACACATCGATCTCTCAGTCTGGACATGCTACTTTTGATTTAGTAGTCTATCATTAATGTTAACCTACTTTATGTTTTGTTTTATTAATTATTTAAACTTAGTACTGTGTTTTATTATTTTATCTTTTGTTCTAAAGTCACGTTGGTGACGTAAGACCAGGATAAGATGTTCTTGCTAGCGAAGAGGTTCAGTAGCCGTAGAACACAACTCAACGTACTCTCTCATGATGGTAAACTTCAACTTCCTTGAAAGCCACCTAGCTTAAAATGTCATAGACTAAAAATGTCTCTACACAATTGTTTTAAAGAACACCGTGAAAAACAAGCCTTATTGTTATCACACTTTGAAGTTCTATTTGACTTGTTGGCCATGTTAGAGTTGCGTATCCTGGATGGACCAACACTTATGCCATCCAGTGGCACACCTTTGAATCTTGCTCAGATGATGGCAAGTAAGTAAAATTTGATAACAATCTTGAGTAAAACACTAAAAGCTTTTCAATCATTAGACCATAGTTATTCCGATATACCCAATACAGTTGTCTGCAGGAGGATTACTAAGAATGAAATAACGCTAACCATTTATGAAAGCACACAGGTCATTACTATTCTGAAGAGGTTACTGGACTCCAATGAACGCGCAGCCTTGCTCTGCCTACACTTCATAATTATTTCAATACTTAAACATCCTTGACGCCCTGTCCTCTTTTCCGCCTATCGTACAGTGTCACGTCCTAGAGAAGTTTTAGATATTTGTCTCAAGAAAGAAATCGCTATTGTTAACAAATTAGTAACAACCACAACCTGAAGAAGAACCACTGCAGCACTCGACTGTGGAAGAACAGGCGAGGCCATCCTGGCTAGCAAGTGCTCGCACTTCTGGGTCCGGAGGTTACAGACGCTGACCGTCTTTATTGAGACGACGGCCTGGCTCGTAGAACAGAGGATCGACATACTTTTGATCCTCGTTGCGGAGCGGATCCGGGGGTACAACGCCATCGCCTGGCTGGCAAACTAACAAGGACACCGCCTCCAACTGAAGCCAGCAGTTAAACAGGCCCTTGTTTTGAGTGGTCACAAAATCTGGCAGGAAAATGCCTACCAATTCTATCAAGACTTTTCAGACTCTACAGATGACTTAACCTACCTAGATTTTAACAATAACGAAGAGGTACGTTGTGGGTATTTCCCAACTCCCCCTTGAGTGGCCACAAAATCTGGGTGGAAAAGCCTACCACCTGTACCAAGACTTTTCGGACTCCGACAAAAAACTGGCCTACCTAGACTTAAACTACAACAAAGAGGTACGCTGGGGTATTACCCAACTCACCCTTCGCCCACCTCGGGCCGCAAGAGTAGCGAGGAGTTCGTGTCCGTACTCGAAGGAGGTGAGTGGGACGACCTCGACGGAGTTGACCAATTTCCTTTTGATGATATGGAGAGTATGTGGGTTCCTATTTGCCCCCTGGTTATGTGTTTCCTGGTTGGATCCTTGGTTCCATGGACTACAACAGGATTTTTATTTCTTTTAGACAGATATTCTACGTCTGGAGTATACCAAGTTTACAATTTACCTGTTCCAATAATGACCACTTCTTCCGTTTCCGCTGCGGAACAACAGCTCTCTCCTAACTCCATTAATAAGAATTTTGTTGTAAGATACGCGCTTGAAATGCTGGCAATAAATTCAGACCGAACCCAGTATGTCCTATTAACTTCACACGAGTTAGATAGTGCATCAATGTTGTCAAAGACTTTTCCTTAACGTGTACACTAGTTACGTAATATACAGGTGGTAGTGCTATACTGGCTGATTGTAGCCGTGACCAGGATTCGTATCCTCTTTCAGACTTTGGATTTATATAACCAGTTACTGTAAAACAATTTTATTATTCTTTGCTGCCCTGTTTTGTAAGTCCGAGCCTCATCTAATCTTGATTTATTCTATTATTTTTTGGGGTATTTATTGTCCGGTGAACATGACTGAATGTTTAGAACATGCCACAAAGATTGTTGCTGGTACAATACAGCAAGGGTTTAATGAACTTAGTACGACAGTGCATGAGAAACTCAAATTAAAATTGCCATTAAAAAGGAAGAAGTTGTAAATAGACATGAAGTTGCTGGTACGATACAGCAAGGTATTGTGACCAGTTACCATGAGATTCTTTAACCTTCTTCTCAGAATTTAGGAATGTATCAGGCGGATCCTCAAAAGGTCATTCTAAAATATATGAATTTTCATTGGTATTTTTTATTAAGTACCTATTGTTACTTGCAGATCATGGTACTGCCCATTCTGCCTCTGTGTAACAAAATGCCCTTGTTACATATAATTATATATAGTGCTATATCTGTGTAACACAATTGACCCCATTTTTAATTGTGTTTAATTGTCATAACAATTATGTACTATTTAATGATTTAATATTAATTCCTATGTTTTAGCTGTTTACCTGTACTCTTATAGTAGTCTGTTTACCTGGACGCATGAATGACAGAGGTCATTCGACCGTGCAGGGTGCAGCGCTTAGACAAGGACGTACTTGTACACGTGCCGGGGGCAACAGAGCAGAACCGTGAAGACCGCTACCTGGACGCCAATCAAGGACACAGTTACTGGTGAACCAACACTCTTCTCGATGATCTACTCACTGACCAGGACGTTCTGACAATTGTTGTCATTCGAGTGTGGCTAATTGACAGTTAAACTAATTACTACACATGGATACTATACAAAGACTGTGTAAACTTATTTTAACGACTGGATCTTTTATGGACAGTTTACGAGCTTCAAAAGTAATGACCACGTTAATTCCCACGCATCAGTGACAAAAGGGCGTTTCTAGTGACCGTATATACGAACTGACATGGACAGAGTGAAGCAGTCCTCAACCCACCACCAGTGAGGAACGGTCTCCCTCTGTTGTTACACCCGGCTTCCCAAAGTGTTGTCTGACTTTTTATTATTATATTTTTCATTACTCTTGTTCGGTGACTCTGACATTCTAAAAGACTTTAAATTATTGTCAACAATTATTCTTTGATTGTTTTTGCCTTATTATTGTAATTATTCAATTACTATAGTATTTTTGTTAACTCTATGAAAGTAGTAATTTAATTGGATCTGTTGTTGGCTTTCTTTGTGCTGTGTTATAGATCCTCGTTGGTGCCATGACCAGGATATGCTGCATCTATCAGCGTCAGTTGCATCACGAACGGGTTCAACTTGCCAAGGAAATTTAATTCGGAATCTTCTACATTCTCTCTGGTAAGTTTTTGTTCTGTATTTTGCCACTAAACACAACGCGAACTAACATGGGTGAAGAAGCTTTTCTTAACGCAATGCAAGGGTTAGCAACTTCTATAGTAGATAACATTGGTCAGGCTTTTGGGGCAACTCGAATCAAACCTTTTGAGGGAGATCCTAAAGAATTTAAGAAATGGATAAAGGCTATCGAGAAATTTGCTTTGTTGAGAAGGGTCCCTGATGAAAAAATCAAACTTGTAGCTTATGAAACTAGTTCTGGACATGCTAGCGAGTTCATGCACCGTTATTTGTCGGGAAATCCGGGGGTTAATTGGGAGACAATGAAAAAGGAACTAAATCAAAGGTTCAACGCGGTAAACGACCCACAACATGCCCTTCAATTATTAAGAACGGTAAAACAAGAACATGGCGAAAACGTACAGATTTACGCTGAACGATTGCTTTCTCTCGCTGAACAAGCTGTAGGGGTTCTGGAAGTACAGCTAGTGGGTATTTTTACAGATGGGTTGCATTCAGATCGCGTAAGGTTAAAGGTAATGAGAGATAATCCTCAGACAATGACCGATGCAATCGCATCCGCGAGACAAGAGATAAATTTACAAATGCGTTTTCAGTTACGCACAGGACGCGACTACTTCTCACCGCGAGATACTAAGGGCGAGCCAATGGACATTGATCATTTTAGGGTTAGGCGCGACCGACAGCAACATAAACGCCAACCGCGACCTGAAAACAAACCAAGAGTAATTCACAAGAAAGTTTTGGCAGTCGATGAGCATCGACCGCGCTCGCAAATCACTTGTTGGAATTGTCATAGACGGGGCCATTTTAGTTTTGAGTGTACAAATGCACGCGTCGCAGCGCGAGGTGCCGATGCAAGATTTACACCACGGAAAACAACACCGCAAGTCGCAGCGATTGACGAGATCGCGAATCATGATCAGGAAAGTCAGGAAGAGTTAAACTTAAACGCTCCGTCCATGCCGGGACGATTGGGGGGAGCAAATATAAAATTGAAAATAAATTACCAACTATTACAATAAATTCGGTTGAAAATCCAAATTCATGTATCATTAAAATTGGAAAACGAAGATTTAGACCTCTTTTGGACACGGGCGCCGCCGTTTCTTTGGTTAACGCAGACGTTTATTGGTCGCTCCCTTATCCTTCAAAATTATCGAAACCGAAAGTAAATTTAAAATCTGTAAATGGCGCCGATTTGAAAATTGAAGGTTGTGCAAATATTAGATTCAAAATTGGTGGATTGACTTTAGATCATGAGTTTTATGTAGTCAAAAATGTAAATAGATCATTCATTTTTGGAAGAGATTGGTTAATTAAAAACGGGGTTAGACTTTATTTTGATTTGGGAAGTTTAAGAATTGGTAAAACTTATGTCCCTATGGTGGAAGATATTCATATAGCTTCTATCTTACGTGCATGCAAAAAGACTGTTCTTAGACCTCAGACCTCGACTGTGTGTTATGCAAAACACAAGAACCATTCGAACTTTGTGAATAAAACTGTTGAAATTAATGCAATTGATAAATGTTTTCTAAGTGATGAACCAGGCCTTATGATCGGAAGTGCAATTGCGAAAACAAGACAATCGTGTAGAGTGCCTGTATTGCTGGTTAACAATACTAACAAGATTTTTAAGGTGAAGCGCGGCAGCATCATTGGTAAGATCAACGCCGTCGACGAAATGTGCATCGAACCAACTACCAGTACGGGGAAGGATGATGATCTTCAAGACATCACAGCGGAGTTAAACGTTCCACCCGAACATCGCCAACGGATAGAGAAGTTAATCTCACAACACCGAGACCTATTTGCTGTGTCGGACGCAGACCTAGGACACACCAATACCATACAGATGAAGATCGATACTGGAGATCATCCCCCGATAAAGATGAAACCATACCGGACACCTTTGAACAAACGTAAGATTGTAGATCGCGCCATAGACGATATGTTAGCAGCTAACGTCATCCGAAGATCAAAATCACCATGGAGTTTTCCTATCGTCGTGGTGGACAAGAAAGATGGCTCCAAAAGATTCTGCGTAGACTTCCGACGATTGAACAAAGTGACCAAGACCAATTCCTGGCCCTTACCATTGATTGACGATCTACTGGACCAGCTAGGAAAAGCGTCGTATTTCACATCGCTGGATCTAAAGTCCGGATATTGGCAAGTTCAAGTACAAGAAGAAGACAAAGAAAAGACTGCTTTTACGTGTCACCGAGGACTCTTTGAATTCAATGTGATGCCTTTCGGATTATGTAATGCTCCACAAATATTCTCAGAACTGATGAGTGTAGTGCTTCAGGGCTTAGATTCATGTGCTTTGGCCTACCTTGATGACATTTTGATCTTTTCCGAAACTCTGGAACAGCATGAACAACATATCAAGACTGTGTTCGATAGACTTAGAAAACATGGATTAAAACTAAAAGCGAAAAAGTGTTCATTTCTCAAGGAACAAACACAATATCTGGGATTTATCATCGACAAAACTGGAGTTAAACCAGACCCGAACAAAGTGGCTGCTATTCGATCCTTACCGAGCCCTACAACTGTCCGAGAAGTGAGAAGTTTCATAGGAATGTGCAGTTATTACCGCAGGTTTGTTCCTAATTTCTCAAAGATTGCTGAACCATTGGTCTCCCTAACGAAGAAGTATGCGAAGTTTAAATGGAACCCACAGTGTCAACTAGCCTTCGACTACATTAAAGACAGTTTGACGGTTATTCCATTGTTGTCATATCCAGATCCGAGCAGAGAGTACGTTCTGTATACGGATGCTTCAGACACAGCAGTGGGCGCCTGTTTAGAACAAGAAACAGACGACGATGATCAAGAAATTATTCCGGGTATCCGAAGAGAGAAACCACTCTACTACCTGTCCCACAAACTGAGCGATACACAGACTCGTTGGTCAACTGTGGAGAAAGAGGCCTTTGCGATACATTTTGCACTTCAGAAACTGGATCATTACCTACATAACGCAAAATTTGTGATAAGAACTGACCACAAACCTTTAAAGTATCTACTTGATGCTCCTATGAAGAACAAGAAGATTCAGCTTTGGGCTCTCGGCATCGCGGGATACAATTGTACGATTGAGTACATTCCAGGGACAGAAAATACTTGTGCTGATCTTCTGTCCAGGACTCCAACAACTACAGAAGCTAGTACGACGGAATTTGACGAGCCTGATGTTCATGACAACACATTGGAAATCAACTTTATTAATTCCAACGCAATCAATCCTAGAGAACACACAAACTTGGACATTGGAGAACCAGACATCCCTTATAAGCCCAAGATTGAGTTACAAGAGAACGGAGAACTCAACATTGCTGAAGAACAAGCTAAGGATCCAGAAATTGCATTCCTTGTAAGACAGCTACAACAAGGCCGGGCAACAAAATCCACAGGAAGTAAGCATCTTTTAATTGATGATGTTCTCTATTATCTCACCAACGCAGATAATGATCCTGTATTACGCCTGTTTGTACCAATGCATTACCGATCTGGAGTTATCAAGCAGTACCATGATGACAATGGCCACTTGGGAATCGACAAGACGTTTGATGCAATTAGGCAAAAGTACTATTGGCCTAATTTGTACAAAGAGTTATATGATTATGTCGGCAAGTGTGTCATATGTGCAACAAGAAACCTAAAACAACTTAAACCAACAACGCAGATAACGGATGTTCCACCGTTCCCGTTTGCAAAGATTGGTTTAGATCTATCAGGTCCTTATCCGAAGTCTTTATCGGGAAACAAGTATATTGTGGGATTTGTAGATCTACTTTCTGGATGGCCAGAAGCATACGCAGTACCAGAGAAGACAGCTGCTACGATCGCTCATTTGATTATTGAGGAAATCTTCCCTCGTCACGGAGCTCCTATGGAAATAATCACAGACAATGGAACCGAAAACGAAAACAGAACTGTGAAAGAAACTTTAGAAGCACTGAACATATCTCATGTGAAGACCTCATACTATCATCCGCAAAGCAACGCCAAGGTTGAACGATTCCATAGAACTTTACATGATGTAATGGCTAAGAAGATGGAAGACAACCTAACAACGTGGGATATTCATCTAAACCAAACTTTGGCTGCCATCAGATTCAACGTCAACGAATCAGCAGGATACACACCATTCTACCTATTGTATACCAGGGACGTTGTTCTGCCAATTGACAACATCCTGAGACCAAGACGACGGTACCTTGGAGAAGATCCTCACAGAATTGCGCTTGAACAACAACACAAAGCATTTACTACAGTTCATAGGATCTTAAGACGCTCGAAGAAACGACAGGCTAAATATGCTAACAGAACAGCAGTAGATATCGACCTGAAGGTAGGCGATCCTGTTTACTACAGAAACAATCAGCGCCAGAGTAAACTTCAATCCAGATGGAAGCCTTTCTACAGAATCATTGAACAAACATCACCAGTAACGTTCAAGATCAAGAACCAACTCGATGGCAAGGTCACCAAAGCCCACAAAGAGTTGCTGAGATTTGCCAAGATCGATCAATGGGAGATTCCAAAGGATGATACAGGAAAACCTCTACGTAAAACAGCGTATGTTATGCCACAAGAGTCAGAGTCAGACGATGATGAACCACAAGAAGAAGAAGAGGACGTGAATAATGAATCACACTCAGCAGCACCAAACTCTGATGATAATTCAGAAGCGCGATCTGTAGTTTCAGATCAAGATTCATTAATGACTGAAGAACACCATGATCACGAAGTACTCCCTAGCGAAAGTGAAGATGAGGACGACAATGTTCCGCTTGCACAGCTAGCACGACAGTATCGAAGAGAACGAGAAGACTCCTCTTCCGAAGATGATATTCCTCTGTGGGAACTTCAAAAGAGACTTAGAGCAAAAGACAATGTTAAGACTGACAAAGACTTGGACCTTACTACTGACACTGACAATGGGAATGGGTCTCTTTTGGATATGGATGTTAACGCATGTCATATTAAACCCAAGACCACTCGTAAACCAAAATCGGCTGAGAATAAGTTCAGATTCCTATTGGAAACTGCCATTCGACTTATGTAAACTATGTGTTTGAATTTCGAATTGCGCATAACCTTCTCTTTTCATTTCCGTTACAGATCATGATGTCGCTGAAGTCCCTGCCGCCCGTTGTGCAAGTGCACATCCTTGATAAATATCTAGATAAGTGTTTTAAAGACGAGCATAAACAGAAATTGAACGTAGTTTTTAAGAATTTAAATGCGCTTGTCCTCCTGTCAAATTCTGTCCGGTCACACTCTGAGGAAGTAAGGCCGTTAGTCTTACCTTCCTGCAATAGACCATTACGCTACCTGATCGAGCAAATCGAACGGGACAGTAGGTTCATGTGGCCCAGAACCAAGATTCTGGAGTGGTTAGAGACGCCCTCCGGCCACCAGTGCGTTTGGGACGCACGCATATGCCCCTCGACGACGTATCAACAACCCCTGAATGCCGTCAGTACGGATTTCTACATCCGTAAATATAAAATCAATCATAGACACGCTCGTCTCGATCTTCTTTTCGGAACCTCATCTGACCTGGGAGACATTTTGGCTGTCCAGCCATTTGAACCCAACGGTCAGCCAACCCATAAACATAAAGAAGTTATGGGGAATATATCGGTGTTCTTGAAACTCACGGAACATTCTCAGACCGTCCCTAAGTATGACATATACGACAGGGACGCCCTGAGGTTCCTTGGGGGACGAAGTGTTACGAAACGTATTCGGGGATGATTTTTGGGATCTGCTGGGCGAACCTTATCGGTCGACAGGTATCTGTCAAGCAGATCCCACAAAGTTGATCCTCCGGTATATGAGTTTTGTGTGACCGGCTAATATAAATTTTATCAATATTAAGAAAACGTAATTTATGTCATTTATTAATATTTTTTTTGTATTGCAGATCATGGCATCGACCATTCTGCCTTTCTTAATCTTGATTTGGCTGACCAACGGCAACAGTATGATAGTAAGAGAAAATGTAATTTTTGAACAATCCCATGAAATTTCAACCACACGAAGTCGCTGGCTTGTAACGATGGTTATCGATTTGTCAGTTTATGATCAGTCCATTGACAAACTATATTCCGCTCTGGATGAAGTTAATAGGATAAATAATGTTCTTGTCAAATTCTATGATGTTCCTCTTAAAGACAAACATTTCCAAACATTTAAAGGGTTAGAGTTAGAAATAATAAATTTAAGAACTGCTCAAGACGCTGTTTATAATAATTTCCAAATTCTGAGTCCTTTACATGATCTTACGGGTTATCGTCGTCGACGATCACTCTTACCCATTATTGGTAAAGCTTTTAGTTTTCTATTTGGAACAGTGTCGGAAGATGATTTACAGGGGATACGTAACAATATAAATAATTTGGCCAATAACCAACGAAAAATTACTCACGTAATACAAGAAAGCCTAACGTTAATTAATGGCACTCGACTTGCAGTGCGAGAAAATCGACAAAAGATCAATGAAATTTTAGGCGCGTTAGTAACTCTGTCGGACCAATTGAAAAATCTTACGACCGGTATTGAAAAACAACTTCATAAATTAGATTACTTTGTCAATTCATATTTGCGAATTAATAGAGCCGTACAGGAAATTCAAGTAATGACTTCCGAAGTAAGAACTCATGTCGAACATTTGTATATTCAACTAAATGCTCTTGCAATCGGACATTTGACACCAAGTATAATGGCTCCTCATGATTTAAAAGATTTATTACTTACCATTAAAACTAAATTACCCCGGACTTTGAGATTACCTGGAAACCCAGATGAAGATTTATGGTCCTTTTATAAATTTCTTACATGTACATCGACAACTGCGGATAACAAACTGTTGATTATTTTATCTATCCCACTATTAGACGCGCAGGAAACTTATCATGTTTACAAAATTCATAACATACCCGCACTTATGACAAATCAAAGTAACTCCGTCATTACAAATGGCTGTTCTATGGTTGCACAATACAAGCTCGAATCAAATGCGATTGCTATCAATACAGAGCGAACCCAATACATGTTGTTATCTAACGAAGAATTAAAAAGCTGTTCTAATCCTTTAATGGGGTTCTGTTTCGCGCGAAGTCCAGTTTATAAGACTAGCATTTCAAGATTATGTGTCACGGCGTTATTTCTTCAAGAAGTTCAAAAAGTTCGAAAATATTGTAAAGTAATGGTTCAGCTTAAGTCTGTATTGCCCCGGGCAACTTATTTAAATAATGGACATTGGGTGGTATCAACATCAGAAAAATTACATTTCGTAAAGTTATGTGGAGAAGGCAAAAATACATTAGCTACTGATGTCATTGTACGTCCTCCCATCCAAATTGTGAACCTTGATCAGTCCTGTTCAGCCGTCACAAGTGCAATGACATTACCCCCTCATTATCACCAAGAAAGTAAATATAATGCGACAAACCTTCTGACAACTTTCATGCAATCTTATAACGTGTCTGCCATCCAATTATGGAAACCTGTTCATTCCAATTTTGATAATTTAAACAATATATCTATTCCTGAAAAATTAAATGATCTTGAAATGGTTAGCATGGACAAACTGGTTGAAGAATTAAAACTGGTAAATTCAGTACCCCCATTATTCGATTTCTGGGGATTACCTACTTGGGCATATGTATTAATGGGTGTAGCTTCTGCAATAATTATAATTGTAATAATCTTTGTCTATTGTAAAATAAAAAGGCGTTGGTCAGGTAAATTGTGGCGAAAACAGGGCAGGGGCAGTGACAAGGGAGAGAATGGAGAAGGATTTCCTTTGGTGATGATTAACTCATCTGGCGATGTTGACGCTGGCAGAGGCAGCAAGCCGTCTGCACCAATGGTGACTTCAGTATATAGCACAGGGACTGATGACCCAGATGCCATCAGAAAAATGTACCCGACAATCATTGGCGAGTATGAACGCACTAAAGGTGACAATTAACCTTATGTATTTTGTTTTGTTCTTTTGTATATAATGTTCTTCTTCGGGATTTGTATTGTTATATTTAAATATTATGTTACTACATTCGTTCTACCCAAGTAGTGGAGGACCTCTCATATAATTACTTACTGGTGGTAACGGGGACTTAATTATTATTGATTTTATAATGATTCTTCTTTTATGTATATCCATGTATGTTGATGATATGAATTAATCTTAATTCATCTTTTTGCAGGGGACGGATGTAACACAATTGACCCCATTTTTAATTGTGTTTAATTGTCATAACAATTATGTACTATTTAATGACTTAATATTAATTCCTATGTTTTAGCTGTTTACCTGTACTCTTATAGTAGTCTGTTTACCTGGACGCATGAATGACAGAGGTCATTCGACCGTGCAGAGTGCAGCGCTTAGACAAGGACGTACTTGTACACGTGCCGGGGGCAACAGAGCAGAACCGTGAAGACCGCTACCTGGACGCCAATCAAGGACACAGTTACTGGTGAACCAACACTCTTCTCGATGATCTACTCACTGACCAGGACGTTCTGACAATTGTTGTCATTCGAGTGTGGCTAATTGACAGTTAAACTAATTACTACACATGGATACTATACAAAGACTGTGTAAACTTATTTTAACGACTGGATCTTTTATGGACAGTTTACGAGCTTCAAAAGTAATGACCACGTTAATTCCCACGCATCAGTGACAAGGGGGCGTTTCTAGTGACCGTATATACGAACTGACATGGACAGAGTGAAGCAGTCCTCAACCCACCACCAGTGAGGAACGGTCTCCCTCTGTTGTTACACCCGGCTTCCCAAAGTGTTGTCTGACTTTTTATTATTATATTTTTCATTACTCTTGTTCAGTGACTCTGACATTCTAAAAGACTTTAAATTATTGTCAACAATTATTCTTTGATTGTAAAATCCTTAATTGTTTTTCTTTATTGTTTTTGCCTTATTATTGTAATTATTCAATTACTATAGTATTTTTGTTAACTCTATTAAAGTAGTAATTTAATTGGATCTGTTGTTGGCTTTCTTTGTGCTGTGTTATAATCTGTTTTATTTTATTTGGCTGACCAATGGCATGGTTATTCGAAAAAATGTAATTTTTTAACAATCTCATGATATTACCAGAACTAAAAGCCGATTGTAAGTGACAATGGTTATTAATGCAAGCTTTTTTAATGATTATGAAGTTTTCGTCTCGATGAAAGGCTTCAAATTTACTCTCTCGATCCGGAGAAAAGCAATTTGCTACTCCCACAGCTATAACGGATTTAAAGAGCATTTACGGAGATGTCACCATAACTAGTTTCGGTGTTATTGTTCACCAGGGCACGTGCGTTACAATTACACATCGAACACTAACTCAGGACATGCTACTTTTGATTAAGATGCCTGTTAATATTAACGTTCTTTATATTTTGTTTTATTACTTATTTAATTTTTATACTTAGTACTCTGTTTTATTACTTTTTTAAAAATTATTTAAAGACTTCTACTGGTCAACGAATGCTAACAAACACAAATTTTAATTTTAATCCATTAGTCACAGTTCCAACTTTTATGCCGGTAAAATTTAAGATCCCCTTTTTTTTCACCCTGCCATGTCATTGTTGACTGATACTGTAGCCAGTTACAAGGAGAGTCTTGAAGCTTTTTCTCAGAAATACAAGATCGTGATGGGGGACCTTTCACTTTTCTTAAACCAAACTTTGCGTTTAAATAAAACTCCCGAGTACACCATGTATGATCGGGAGGCGAGCATGTTCAGTCGCGAAGGATCAATGTTTTAACATTGAAGTTAAACATTGATGTTCTTGGGAGATACGAGGTATTAACATGTTTTAAAGGCGTACTTTTCAGGAAGACTTGACGAATCCCATCGTTCGAGAGGAATTTGTCAGGCGGATCCTCAACCCCCCCCCCCCCCCCTGTTGATGAAATTTCATAGTAGAAGTATAATTTTTTTTATTTATATGGAATTCTTTCTTTAATTTCCACCATTTTATATTAATTAAACTTTAAGTTTAAATTTATAGAAAATTTCTTGCTCAGTGGTAAAAAGACCTTTAGGCGGCAATTACAGACATTTGTGTAAGGACATCCTAAGTACTCCGTTTTAAGATAAACCCTATACGTTCACAGAATTCGGACCATTCTCCTGTACCCTATACGTTCACAGAGTTCGGACCATTCACCCGTCAGAGACTTTTATCTAGCGTGTCCGTTGTAGCCGAGATAAATGTCTTACCTGATTTGTATTTACTTCATCTTTTGTTGTAGCCGAGATAAATGTCTTACCTGGTTTGTATTTACGTCATCTTTTGACTTGTAACCATATTAAAAGTATTTGAACTTAGTACTCTTTTCCCTTTGTGCTTTATTTAAGCATCACATTGGTGCCTTACGACCAGGATAAGCTGTTCTTGCTAGCAAATGGGTTCAGTCGCCGTGGAACACAACTCAACGTACTCTCTCGTGATGGAAAACCTTTACTTCCTTTGAATCCTGTCCTCTTTACCACCTAGCCAAAAATGTTAAATTCTAAAATGTTTCCTGATAATTGTTTAAAAAATAGGACGGCGCGAAAAACAAACTCTATTGTTATCGCATTTGGAAATTCTATTTGAATTTTTGGCCATGTTAAAATCGCGTAGAGACCAACAATTATGCCCTCTACTTGCAAGATTCTGAATCGAATAATTTATCATTTACAAACGGAGGGTCGATTCATGTAGTCAACAGAACAGATTTAAATCCACTGGACGACAAATGTTAACAGACCTAAATTGAAATTTCAATCCAATTAATAATTACAGTACTAATTTTTATGCCAGTAAATTCAGGATTCCTTTTGATCACCCCTCCTACGACGTTCCTCTAAAAGGTAAATATTTTCAAACTTATACGGGGTAAGAGACAGAAATAATTTACACACTTCTCAAGATGTTGTTTACAACAATTTCTACATTTTAAATCCATTTTATGATGTTGTTTCTAGCGAGCATGTTCAGTCGCGAAGGATCAAAGTTTTAACATTGAAGTTAAACATTCAGACTAGGGAAAACGTGTGAAAAGAAAAGTAACATTGCCACGTATATACCCTACAGAACACACGAGCCAAAATTTAACACTAGGTGCAAGGATGTCTAAACAAAGAGCCACATTGTGGAAGAATGTCGTTACACGTTGCCACTAGTTCACGCCCTGGTGCATTACTTTAACATGTCTGGCTATATGAGCAACCGCTGCAGGGGACTAATCGTCTTTTTAGAACAAGACTGTCATTAATAGAGTACGAATATTATTGTATACCAGTATAAGAACTGACGGGACTAACCTGTCATAAAACAGACATGATTGTAAATGCCTTATATATTTCCGAAGCTATATACATATTACTTATATTTATGTATAATGAAATAAATTTAATACTAAGAGAAATATGTTTAATTAGTAAGATTTTTGTAGCAAAAAATACCGATCGAATTGACCTGATATTCTATTGCGATAATTGTCCGTACAACGTCACAGTTATATAACTATTCTGCTTGTGTTAAGATTTGAAAATTTTACTTTCATTTAACGCACACAAGCCCAGCTATGATAAGGCGTTGATTTAGTTTACGAGCTAAAATTGAAATCTCTGTCGTTTAAAGCATGATAAATCCCGTTAATAACACGGACTTGTATAGATGCTTATTAGAACGATAAAATTTACCAAACTGATCATTTTTATAAACAGCCGGGAATGTGTATATAAAATTTATTATAGATACAACCATAAAGTTTAGCTTAATGTGTACACAGAACAGTAAACGGAGCGACGAACACTCCATCATTTCTGACAACCAATTGGTATTCAAAACACGGACTTGCATAATTATGAAATGTGTAAGGTCAACAACTGTGTTCATTGTCATAGGACGCCATTTTTGATAAATTAATAAAGCCAGTCCCATCCAACGGTATGTTGCAATCTCAGATTGCAACAATGCTACAACTTACTACAATGTCAAAAACAAATTCAAGTCGTATGATAAACGAGGAAATAATTTATTATAACCGCCTGACGGTGTACAACACCTCAGCCTTTCTCAGTAAGGATTGGGCCTCGCCGCAAGTTACACTCGGCATGTTCATAGTCTTAGTGACAGTTTTCATATGGCTATGGAAACACGATGACCATACTAATGAGCAAATGTTACCGACATCCCCTCAGGCAAAATACTTACGTACGAGTTAACAACGTTTAATGTTCGTAGTGAAAGTTAACTCGTCCGGTATAACAACAGCAGGTATCAATTATCAGTGTAAAATCGTAGAATGGACCAGATCACATTTAAAATCCTAAACCCTAAGCAGTGCAAAGTTCTATGTAAAGATACAAGCCATCTTTGATATCAAATTTCATAAAACGAGTTCTGACAGGCCGGCCCTGATACGCCTAATAAATAAATATATAAAATATCTGTGGAATTCTTCGATGTTCATATTACAAGAGACATAAATAACTGTTATTTATGTCTCCGGTATGACTTATTCTTTCATCGAAAATCGGTATTGTTTAAATCGTTTGGAATAACTGCACGTGCAAGTTAACTGTTAATTATGCGCGATTTAAAGATAATTCATTCTTAGAATGAGTTGTATTATTTTAAGATATTTCTGCGTCAGCGATTACTTAAATGATCACCTAACTATCAAGTCTATTTAAAAATATAGCTAGATATAAAAATCAAAGTACTGAAGTACTGAAAGCCGGGCTCTTTTGGTGTGTCTTTATGCATATTGTGTAGTAAAGACTGAAAATCTCTCTCTCTCTCTCTCTCTCTCTCTCTCTCTCTCTCTCTCATGCTTTTAATGTCGGCAAAGCATCAGAGAGCGACCAAATTTTGTAAGCGGCTATAAATAAAAAATAAATCTGTCTAGTAGAAGTTAAAAAGTTCAACAGTTGCTGCCTTGAATTTTGCAACAAGCATTAGATATTCAATCCCTGTTTCTTCATCGTGCAGCAAAGTAGTTCATGGAAATTCATGTGCATTGTATGTGTCCAAAATGCATAGTAATGTTTTAAAAACACGTTATTAATAAGAAAACTAAAAAAGAGAGACAATTAATTCGAAATTTAAAAAAAGAAACAAAATGCCAATACTTTTGACAAAATGGGCTCTTTGGGTAACTATTTGGTATAGCGGAAGCTTTACCTTGACGCTGTTTGGTTTTTTGTTTATTTGTGCTATTTATAGTAACATTGGCGATTGGCCTGCCTATAGCCAGGACTCTGCTTTCAGCAGAGCCCGGCTAAAAAATTGCATTGGCGAAAATTAATATAATTAAAGTACAAGTTATCATAGTTATATTCAATGATGAAAAGCAGTTCGTACGTATAATGTGCAGTGAAATTACGTTAACCTATTAAAAAAAAGTTAGATTGGTTTAATGCTATACATGTTCAATGAAATAAGCTTTTTCAAACAGTGATATAAGTTAACTAACAACTGCAGTGAAGTTTTCGTTTTACTGGCATATTTCACTACATGTATCGGTGATCATACTGGTTTTCCCCGAATCTATTTTTAGAACATCAAAGCGATTGATTTTGGCAATTATCCGGACACTCAAATATAACTGCATACTTTACGAATGTATGCTTTCATCTGTTCATTTACAATTCTAATTATAAATGGTGCGTTGTTATAACTTTATATCATATCTTGATTTGAATAAATGTACTGCAGTAGCCTTACACTGCCCTTTGTTTTCAGATACATTGAAAAATGATGTATCCCTACATGTACATGTATATTAGAAACTAATATATGTTCATGCCTCAATCAACAATTGAAACAAAACACCAGTCAATCTTGAATGAAAAGTTCCACATTGTAGGGTTTTTTTTTACAGCTGTTTTCATTGTGGGGTTAAAATAAGGTGGGGTTTTTTCCCTCACTAAACTTGGGGGTATGGAACCCCTGTCGGTATTGATGTGGATGAAAGTATATTATAATCTAAACACTTTCACTCTTTTAGAAATTTCTTTTTAACAATATTTGACCAATAATTAAGTAGCGCATGCGCGAAGGTGGCTGAAGGTCTTTCGCTAAACGTAAGAAATAATTAGAAGTTATCTCTGATTTGCTTGAAAATTTTCTCACAAAGATGTGCAGCTAACGTATTTAGACGAAAAGGGATTTGCTGGCCGGCATACACCGACATAACTGAAAGGTACGCCAATGCTATCGAGTTATTTAGATCTGATGTACACAACAAAAATGGCGGCCGCCATGAGAGCCACATGGTATTATCATCAACACTGAAATAGTGTAACAGTGAAGTAGCGCTGTGTAAAAATCATAATCAATTATTAACTCTTGTGATTTATAAATCATGACCACGACACGCACACATAGACGTCCAGCTAAATTTGAAGAATGCATCACAGGAGACGACTTGGACGAAGTCGTAACTTCAGACGAGGACTCTGTAACCGTTCATCGACAATGTGATGGTAAGATTAACAACATTACGTTCAAGATTGAAGCAGAAAATATTGACACTTGGAAACACGGAATCGTTACGTTCTTCGGTGAATCAAGAACAACATTGTTGAACAGTAACAGGGTTGTTAAAATCAATTATGACACCAAAAACTGGGTAAAATTCAATTTTTTTGACACAGGAAGTGTTAACATACAAGGAGCTTCATGCTTAAGTTTCCATGACACTTACTTTTCAAAACTGGACATGTTTATAAAGGAAATTGTTAGAAAACAGACAGAACCACAGAATCTTGGCTTGATCAATAAACGAAACAACTCGGATAACGAAAGTGAACAATCTGAAGCGATGAACAATTCAGAAACTGAATTAAAAATGGTTCCTGACCTAGAAACTGAACTTAAAACAGTTCATGAATTAACAAACAACACAGTAATTTCACAATCCAGTGAATCCACACCAATGAAAAAATCAGGAAATGCCCCAAAACGACAAATGACTCCGAAAGAAAAAATAAATCACCATAGTAAAACTATAGAAATGAAATTTAATGAAATCCATAACATCTTGTATGTCATAGACAACACATTGAAATCATTTGCTGAGAAGCTGTCTCAACTTAGTTCAATCAAAAGTCAATCAAAAATACCAGAGTTGTCTCTGTCACTCCTTACAGATCTTCTGAACACTCACAAGAAAAAACTACATGAACATCTAGATGATATTGAATCCAAAGTCAAACATTGCAACTCCACAATTGATTCTTTACATGTAAAGACCAACGTACTAGATAACCAATTGAAAGAAATCATTGGATCTCAGAATCAACAGACTTCTTTGTTAGAAACTCTTCAGTCCCAGATCACAAACCTACAAGACCGTGTTGAATACATAGAGACTACGAATTCATCATGGCTTACACATATCGACAATCCAAAACATCTCAATGAACATCTACCTGTGATCTCTCCAAAAGTGGGCAAAAGCCCAACACTTCCTAAACCACATTCATTACAATCATCGATTTGCAGTACAAATGCAAATAATCCGGTTGTAAACTCTTCACCAGCAGATGTTATGTTACCAAACCCTCTTGACAACAATTTGCAAAAAACAGAAGATAATGCAAACACAGTTACAGAATGTGATGTCCTTATCCTAAGTGATTCCATGCTTAAAAGAATATAACCAAAGCGATTTACACCAGAAGGGAAAACTATAATACGTTTTATAAGAGGAGGCGCAAAGGTGTGTTCAAACTTCGTTGAGAAGTACTATCATAAATTCAACCCAAAATCAGTGTTGATTCACGTTGGAACAAGAGACCTCCACAACAACAACGTAAAAAGTGAGGAATTCTCAGATCTTCTAAAGTTATGTACAACAGTTTGGACACACTCCAAAATATACTTATTACCAATCATATACCGAAAAGATATTAATGCTAGCAAAGTGGATCAGGCAAATGCTGCAATCTATGCAGCTTGTCGTCAATACTCAAAAGTCACTGTTGCAGACCCATTCCAACCAACAGAAGACATGTACCATGATGATGTCCACCTGAACTTTAGAAAAGGCCTACCAGCCATTGTAAAACATTTAAAATTCGCTTTCAACATTGCTCGTGACAATGGAAATGGTCGTCGTCAATCTACCCTGGGCTCGACGGGAGCCACCACGCGGCACAGCGGATCTCGGCCTGTGAGTAACACCAAATACGAGAACCCTCCTTTGTTCCATTTCCATGGACACCCAGGCAGTGCACCGTGGTTTTTTCCGCCTGCGGATCCGTGGAGGGCGCCCTGGGCCATTCCCCAGTTCCAACGTTAAAATTGAATAACTGTTCAACTGCTTGAAACATGTTCTGTGGCTCATTTAGTACTGAATAACTTTTGAATATTATGATATTTTACTTGCTTTTGTTTTTAATATTAGCTACTTTCTAAAGCCTAAAAAAACACTGTACAAATTTACAGGGAATATTATGATATTTTACTTCCTTTTGTTTTTAATATTAGCTACTTTCTAAAACCTAAAAAAAACACTGTACCAATTTACAAATAGACATATGATATGTTTTCTTTTTTTCTTTATTTCTTTTTTTTTTTATATTATCAGATATTACTAGTCTGAATACTATATAATGTCAACATTATAAATAACGGTTAAATTACATAAAACATTCTACAACTCAATTACTCATTTAGCACTGAACAACTTTGTAATACAGTGTATTATGATAATATGTTACTTGTTCTTGTTTTAGATGTAAGCTACTTTTGAAAACCTAAAAAAGCACTGTTCAAATTTACAAAATAGACATATATGTCCATTAAGATATATGTTTATTATCAGATAGCTAGTCTAATTACTGTATAATGTCAGCATTGTAAGGTATTGCTGAAGAATTTTCGTTATCCAGATTGTTGTACTACATATAATGTACTGAATTGTCCCATATAATTACGACATTTCATCACATCGTATATGATGCTTTAACTAATGTCTCTATCCACTATGAATTGTGGGTTTTCAGGAACAAGTAATTTTTTTTTTCTTTTTTATTCTATTTTAGTGTTAGCAAAGAATATTTGCTCAAAGATATGCATATACTTATTACAAAAAGTGTATTTTTCCAGTATCCCTTTTCATTTCAATTTAGTATGAAAAAATATTCAAAACACTCCAAACAGTGTAATGCAGATTTTCTGAAGTTGGGTATGTGGAATATTGAAGGTCTATCAAATGAAAAAATCCAAGATCCTCATTTTCAAAAGCAATTGTCCCAATTTAACATAGCTAGTCTAGTCGAAACCTGGACAGGTGAAACAAACCAATTCAATGGATTTCCTAATCACCAATTAATTCATTCAAGTTTTAGGAAAAAACATAAAAAAGCTAGGCGCTATTCAGGCGGAATACATATCTATGCTAAAACAACAATTATAAATGGTATAAAACCAGTAAGTAATAATCATCCAGATATTTTATGGATCAAACTTGATAAAAGTTTTTTTAGATTACAAAGGGATATTTATCTTGGAGTTGTTTATATTTCTCCTAAATACTCTAACGGCAATGTAAACGACATTGAAGACATATATTCAATTCTGCTAAGTGATATTGTGAAATATAGTAAATATGGTGATGTAATCATACAAGGTGACTTCAATGCGTACACCAATACCCAACCTGATTTTGTTATGTTTGATTTTGAACACACAAGTTCTGATGATGTTCTATATCAACCAGATAGAATTATGTCAAGAAATAATCTTGACCACAAACATATTAACAATAGTGGCAAATGCCTTTTGAACCTTTGTAAGGAATCTGGTTTACGAATTTTAAATGGTAGAACAACAGGTGACCTAACTGGTCAGCCAACTTGTATAACATATAACGGCTGTAGTCTTGTTGATTATTGTCTTGTATCTAAGGATATTCTGAATTCAGTAGGTTACTTTGAAGTTTTAGATTTTACATCCTTCTCAGACCATCGGCCTATATGTTGTGCAATATTTGACAGTTTTTGCTCAGAACCTTGCTCTGATAGATTAAATAATTTACAACCTATTCCCGGAAAATTTCTGTGGAACAATGATGCAATAGAATCATACACTAATAATATTCAAAGCAGTTTATTTCAAATTAAATTTTCTGAATTTATGAATAATGAATTTCTTGATAGTGAATCAATCTCAAAAGCCTTTAGCTCAATACTTGTTGAATGTGCAGGAATATCAACCAAATTTATTATGAAAACATCAAGAGGCAAACATAAAACAAGGAAAAAACCATGGTTCTCACAGTCATGCTCTGATCTTAGGAATACAGTTAAAAATTATGAGAAACTTGTAAACAAACACCCATTCAATGGTGAATACAGGAAAATGTTTTATACATATAAAGCAAAATACAGAAGACTATGTAAATTTGAGGAACAAAATTACAGAAACACAATTTGTAATGATATTTACAAAAATATTAACAATAATCCTAAATCATTTTGGGAATTATTGAACAAACTGGATAAATCTACCACAAGACAGGTTTCGTCTCATGAAGTTAATTCTGAAGAATTTTACCAATTTTTTACAAACCTCAATAAAGCTGACAACAATCTTAATGAGTTTCATAAAGATATATTAAAAAAATTTCATGCTATGAAAAATAAACTACACCATAGCAATTTCCTCGAACCAGAAATCACCATAAATGAAATTAAAACTGCCTTAAAATCTCTGAAAAATGGGAAAAGCTCATCTACAGATATGATAGCAAATGAGATGTTAAAACATGGAGGTTATTTAATGTTAAATTCTTTGGGAAAATTGTTTAATTTTATACTAAATTCTGGTACATTTCCTCAAAGCTGGAATGAGAGTTATTTAGTTTTGTTATATAAATCTGGAAATAGGCTTGACCCTAGCAATTACAGAGGTATATCAATTACCTCAAATCTTGGAAAACTTTTCAATAGAATAATACATACTAGGTTACTTGAATTTGTAAAGTCCATGTCACTTATAAGTGAAAATCAAATTGGCTTCAAAGAAAACTGTAGAACATCAGACCACTTGTTCTCTATAAAAACTATCATTGACCATTATAAAAGTAAAAAAGTATATGCTGCTTTCATTGACCTTAGAAAAGCATTTGACACTGTATGGAGAGAAGGTTTATTTTATAAGCTCCTTAACTCTAATATTTCTCAAAAATTATTTAATATTCTTTTTTCCATGTACAGCAACACAACCAGTAGGATATAATTTTCTGATGGGTTAGGTAAAATATTTAACTCTGAATGTGGTGTCAAACAAGGGGATGTTCTTAGCCCTACACTTTTCTATATATTTATTGATGGTATTGTCAGTGACTTGAAACAAAATGTAAAATGTGAACCTTTACATGTAAATAATCTCAATGTAAACTGTCTGCTTTATGCTGATGATATTGTTATTTTATCAGAGAGCAAAAGTGGTTTACAAACTAGTTTAGATATTCTTTACAACTATTGTTCAAATTGGAAATTACAAGTCAATGTTGATAAATCTAAAATCATGGTTTTTAACTCAAATAGTAAACATCAAAGCATCAATTTCACTTTCAATGGAAATACTATGCAAGTTGTATCAAAATACTGTTATTTGGGTATTGTATTGAAAAGTAATGGGAAGTTTAATTTAGCAACATCTGTGCTTGTTGAAAAGGCCAGAAAAGCATATTTTAAAATGAAAAAAATAATTGGTATTGATAATCCATGTAAGCTCTTAGAAAAACTTTTTGATTCTATTGTACTTCCTGTACTTCTTTATTGTTGTGAAATATGGGGAGTGGATCTCTCATTGAAAGATATTTCAGTTATCGAAAAATTTCATGTAAAATTTCTTAAAGATATACTTGGATTACATTGCAAAGCATCTAATGCTGGTTGTTTGGCAGAATTAAACAGGTTACCACTTTGGTCTAAAATCTCATTCTCAAGCATTAAATATTTGAATCACTTGATAACATCTAATTCTTTGGCATTTAAATTATATCAGGGAACGATCAATTCCAATTCCTGGACTAAGAAAATTTATGGCATCCTAGACAATTTGGGATTCTCAAACATTAGTAATTATAAAAGCACAATCCAACACTTTTTACCAAACATAAAGCAAAGAATCATTGACCAATGTATCCAAGAGCAATCATCAAAAATTTTTAGTTCAGAAAAACTTTCATTTTTTCAAAAATTATATATGAGAAAAAGAAGTCCTTATGTTGATATACTCAGGAAAAGATCTGAGAGATCCTCTATTAGTAGAATAAGATTAAGTGCACATAAACTTGCAATAGAAAGTGGTAGATATAATGCCACAATTAGGAATGAAAGATATTGTAATGCTTGTAAAACTGGTGCAATTGAAGATGAAACTCATTTTCTTTTTCAATGTAAAGCCTATTCTCATCTAAGGAACAGCTATTTTAGTAATTTTTATAAGATAAGTAAAATAAATATTGCCAATAACTTGGACAAAGAAAGATACATTTTACATGTATGTTTAAATAGTGAAATACATACTATTTTAAATATTACTGTTAAATTCATTAATGACTGCTTTGAACACAGATGTCAATTAGTCTAAGGAAATGTTAAACTGATCTATATAGATCAGTAAAAATATATATACTGTACATGAAACTATTGTAAACATACAATGATGTTTTTATATATTCATTGGGCCTTTGCCAATTATTGTAATTGTGTTTGTGCCAATAAAATATTTGTATTTGTATTTGTATAATTTTATAAAATAATTGCAAAGGTTAAAATAATGATTAGGTCATTTCCACCCCCTCAATATATACTGGTAATTCGCTGTGTTTCAGTAGAGATCCCCACCCCTAAATGTACGGGTACATGTAAATTCTTTGATACAGCTCATGATAAGACGTGGCGATTACTTTGGTATGCAAATGCCCGGGGGTTATCTCTTATCCCATATTTTTATAATTCATTGGTCAATTTACACCCCACCCTTAACAATTATATTTGTTGCTGGTATTTGAAGATCTATTTAATTTATGTAATGGTTTGGCAAGTATCCCCTGTTGTTTTTCCCTATTCCAAACCATTCAGTGTATCATAAATGGTCATGGGTTGAGATCCCATTGCAGAAGTTCAAATCTTCTTTGATTAATTCATTTCAGATTACATTGATTTAATAGTGTCTAATAGGGTTCCACAATTCGCCCTACCTTCAATTTTATTAACATAGACCAATTCACCCAACCATCAACTTTCCCTATCTACTGATTCTTTCTTTTCAGACTGGAATAGGAATCAATGTTTTATCTAGGCTTTATTGACATGACTGGTGTATTAATATTTATATGTTGTTTTACATTACATATGAAAAGTAACAATATTTCTAGTTTTTAAATCTTTCTATTTCAGGGCTCAGAACTTTGACAATCATAGACCCTGTCATAACATCAAACTGAACTGATGAGGCAGAATATATCTTACGGAATGTTTCAACAAGCGAAAAGTCGAAGAATGTGTTGACTCAGTGCTTAATCTGATTGCACCAGGGCAATCGGAGAAATTAAAACAATTGATTATGTTAGGACCTAAAACAACTCCAACAGATAAAGAGCTTACAAACTACATGTATATGAGGAAATAACTAACTTTGAACTTCACACTCAAATTTTTTCAATGTCAAAAAACTATGTTAATATATATAACAGTAATAAGATATACATGTATAACTAATTTATGTAGAAGATAAGTGCATATATGTATGTCCCTTTCTCACTGATTGTCCATTATACATGTATTGAAAGAAGACAGAAAGTTTATATCTCATTACTTCAAGAAAAATTATGTGTAATTAGCATTAAGAAAGACAAATTTAGCTGCATGGTTAATAACCAAGGAAGACAGAAAAATAACTAATGATTAAGTTAATTGAATTTCTAATATAAAAAAAGAATCTCAGAATGCTATGATATTTGTATAATAAGATAACTAGTGAAATACTATGTACTTATCATGATATATCATGATTTCATCTTTAATTACTAATATTTGTATTTATGTAATTACCATGATGGAAGCTACATTATTTGGACTACATACAGTGTTTTCCCCAGGAAATTGTTGATGCATGGGGGGAAATTTGTCAGAGTAGGTGCACGATGCAGCATTAAAGGGCCCACAACGGGGCAAAATCACTTCGGGTAAAAATAATATAACCATCTGATGAAATGTACTGCATGATATGCACTATAATTAATGCATTTTCATGAAATTCATATTTTGTATTTATGTAATTACCATGATGGTAGCTTCATTTTTGGACTACATATACATGTATATAGGAATATTCTAATAGCATAAATTTGTATACACAGCATTTATCCAACTGCTGCACATTCATATAAATGTATGCACTATTTTTATTCCCCCTTCGAAGAAGACGGCCAGTCCACCAACAATTACCATTCATTTTCTTCGCAGGGGTTCCACATTTTGAAATGAAATTTGGTATACAGATTTATCTGAATAAGATCTAGGCAAAGTTATTTTTTGGGTATCATTGAGCAATTTTTGACCTTGGAATTAAAAAAAATTCCAATTATTTGCATTTTCTTCTCAGATGTTTCCAAAGGAGGGGGCATAATTGTTTCACAAACATGTCTTTTTTGTGTGCAGTCGTTCACTTAGGATTTTCTTTTTAAAAAATTGTAAACTTTTAGCCTTTCCAGGGTCCAAATTGAGGGAAAAAAATCAATATGTAATCTATTGGTTGATATTTGATATAGCCATCTATAGTATGTGTGATACATTTTGACATGTATGGTGTCATGTATATTGAGTTATTCATGTACAACTTGTTTATTATATGTATGACTGGAAGTCAGTTTAATAAAGTACTTGTTATGGTGTCACACGTGTTTTCTACATATGGTTGTTTTTATTAAGTATACTACCTTGTAGTATATTTGAATAAATATCTAAAAATGTATATCTATATAGGCCTATATAAAGGGAGTGAAAAATGCTTATATGTTTTGTTAAATTCTGGAATATAAAGCATGCCCTTAATGATTAAACTGTATCCAAAGCACATTATATAAACTAATACAGGGTTATTTACAATAATTACGCTTACAATAAATTGATGCTTACTGAGGACCCCCCCCCCCCCCCCATATAGTCTACAAACATATTCTAAATTTATATATCAGATATGAGCTAGCCTGTTTTACTGTACATTGTAATAGTATAAAATATATTTATTTTTGATTGGAAAGGCTGGGCTAAGGGTCCAAATAATATGATAAATTTATTTTAATTGCTAATATGGTGTACATGGTATTTAACAAATCTGCAGACATCTTTGTTAAAAAAAAAGAATTGTGTTATTTTTTTTTAAGTCAACATCCCCAACAACCTCATTTCAAATTACGTAAAAATAATATGAATTCCTCAAAAGTACATGTAGGTTAAGGTATTATTGACCACCGAGACAAACAATATTGTATATAAGTTTTTAATGGTTGTACATATTACTCACTATAACCATGATATACAGCAGGTCGGACAGTTAATATTGTTCCTTTTCCCTGTTAGTTATCGTAAGCCTTGCTAACTTTGGCTACTTCCATTATTTTTTGATAGACATACTTATATATTGTTTTAAGACTTGTGATACATCATTAAATATTGTTGAAAACTAAACTTTTGATAACTTTATGAACGTATCTTTTAGAAGTCTGAGAAAATTCGGTATAAATTTGAAACACAATATTTGGTATTCCGATCCCGATCAATAATGATGTAAGATCACATTTTCACAGGTAATGGGTTAAAACAATAACATTAACACATCAATGAAATCAAAGTCTAATCCTTGTTTTAAAATGAAACTATGAATATGCAATATAATTATATTATTACTCTTAGATACATGTAAAAATGATAAAGATTGTTAAAATTTTGTTAGGAATCCCACATGATTGCTTAGATTATGTAAACCGTCTGTTAATTTTTCAAAACTTTTTTTTATGTAAAAAAATATTTCAGAATATCCTTTATTCATTTATTTATAATACACAGTCATATATGTTTGCTTGTTTTTTTAAAAAGAGACATAAAAGTGATCGTTTTTCTCTAATTTTAAAGACTGTATGGCTCATTATTGTCGTGGTTGCCATGGAAACCAATGGGATACTACATCTTTAACATTAGAAAAAAGAAGAGGGCATTGTCTTCTCTTCATACCAACATTTTTGAATAAATGAATTGACACTGAATTTCTGAAAATCCTGTCAGATCTTCATACCATAGTGTTTTCATTGTGTTTAAAAACTGTGACAGAGTGGATCTATTTTTAGTAACACAGCTTCACAATTATGCACGATTCACTAAAAATTTTATCATTTTTTGAGAACACTTTTATATACTGTTCTCAAAGTAAATTATCATCTCAATATGAAATATATGACTTATCACTGTTTGCCTGATTCTTACGTGAACCTGTACTTAATTATTAAATTTTTGTACATAATTATAAGTAATAAACTCACAAATTTCTATTTCAAATAACAACATTTGAAAAATCAATATAAATGCATATATACAAGAAAAACTGACAGTAAACACAGGCTAAACAAATGAATTACTATCAGCATAGGAATAAAGATGAGGAAATATATTACATGTAATACATGAACAAATAATGATATATTATAACTTGATAGACAAATTTCATGTATATTATAATGATGAAAAATACTCTATAATACAAGTATATACAAAAATCTACATTCAGAAAAAACCTAATAAATTAAAACTTTGTGGAATGAATCTAAGCTACATATATACAAAACAAGCGGGGAGGAAAAAATGAACAGAGATTTTGTTTATAATTCACAAAACATGTGTTGTACAACTTTTGAGTCAAATATATGTAAAATAACTGAAGTAAAATGCAACAATGTTGAAACACATACATGTATGATCTATGGGGAATGTTCTATAAAATTCATTGAATCAACAATTAAAATACCAATATGAGGCAGTGGTTGATATAAACCATGATGGGAGATCAAAATATGGACATCAAAAGGCTGTTCTAATATAATTTGGGTACATTTTGTTTCTTTTCAAAAATCTTCGATCTACTTTTTTTGTTTGCAAAAAGACCAATGATTCAAGAAGGTGAAGTAACAGGAGTTAGTGACTTATTGAATATAGGTCGGCTGTTAATGATTGCTGCAACTTCCGCCATGAGGTGTTCAATAAATCATGGGTAAGATTGTTCTTGTATTCCTTATGGAACTTAGAATCTAATATGTGTCGCGTCATTCCAATCATCTTCTCCCACACTCCTCCCATATGGGAAGAATGGGGAGGGTTGAAGGTCCAAATACATCCATTGTTGAAATGAACATTTTTCATCGACAAACGTTCTACATTGACTGCAACAATCACTAGAGCATCTGTGCTACCAACAAAATTTGCCCCTCTATCAGAACGGAATTCTGATACTCTTCCCCCGGATGGGTACAAATCTTCTCAAAGCATTAATAACTGTATAGGATACAAACGAAACATACACAAATTTCACAACACGGACGAAAACGGATAAACACACAAAACAACCCGTGTTACGGTACACTATATGTTACATAGGATGTGCTAGACTAGTAAACCTTGGGAGTGATTTATTTTTTAAATGTAAGAATACCATCTAAGTTAAAAGAATGCATGAAATATTCCATTGCTCTAAACGAAATTAAACAAATTTTATTATTAAATTTTGGTTCGTAATAATAAGTCATAAACTCACTAATTTCTATTTCAAATAACAACATTTGTCAATTAATCGAACAGTGAAATATCATGAATTGTTGATTCATGTTACTTATAACTGTAACATATAAGTTGAAAATTTATCGATTAAAACTTAATTATAACAGTAACAGGATATGAGATGGTTATATTTTCTAATCTTTTATGACCATCAACAAGTTTTGGAGAATAAAACAAAGAATTTGTGGTTAAGGTGCACCTTCAAGGAATATGCAATATACAGAACTTGCAACCTTTCAAAATTTGTTGTTTGTTTGGACAATTCAAATCAATATTCCATGTGTTGTAGGCTGAAACAGAAGTACTGGAAAGATCAATAATATCTTACTTTATAGCATTTCGTAAAAATATAAAATGACATAAATCTTTGATCCACTTTTTGTTGTTTGCAAAAACGCTAATGATACAAGAAGATGAAGTAACAGGAGTTAGTGCCTTATTGAATGTACATGGAAAATCATCATCATTTTGACATATGACAATTTCTGCGTCTGTAAATGTTTTTAAAAAGTATTGGTGTGAAGTGGCTGCAAAGTAGGTTGGGAGGTTCAATAAACTAATTGGATGTGATGATGTAGAGTTCATTTGTACAGGGTATATGACTTTGTATAATGAGAGTGGGAGTCTTTCAGATGTGAGGGGGAATTTCACTGTGATGTACAAGAAACTTTTGTGTCTTGTACAAAAATTGTAGATTATCCATTCTCTTGTTTGCTGTTGACATAAATGAAGTCATATGTTCATTGTGTTTTTGAAGAGCATTTACAATGTTATTTGAAATTTTGGTTAGAGCATTGATATGAGAGGCTGAAATGTTTACATCGTCCATTGTAGCAGTACCAAAGAGACTTAACGAAAGAGATCCATCGAATGGTAGTAAGCATAGAGTCTTTCTTCTGGGGTAAATCTTATGATATGAACATGGATAACATTTATTTGATCTAGCAATGATTGGAAAATTTGACAATTGAGTTTAGTACAAGCTTGTTTGTTTACAGAAAAACCTTTTGGAGATGTTAGACGATCTGGGATGGGCATCTGGAAGGTCTGAAACCAGTATTTTCTTGAGAAGTGAAGATTTCCCATTGACATGAAAATGGTTCCATAATTAAGGCTATGGAAAATAACCATGTCCACAGTTGTCCAAATCTTTCGAAAAGGATAAATGGCCTCTGATATTATGAAAACAAGGTGTTGCATATATGCGGAAAGTTCTCCTAAACCGAGAAGGACATTTAAATTCCCGTCACGCATTAAGAGTTATCTCTAAATATGAACTTACTACGTATACACCATTTACAAGAAATATTCATACCATCTTCACAAGCCAAGGGTTTGCAATCTGTTCTTTAAAGGAGTGGAGCTTATCGCAAACCCTTGGCAATCGGAGATACATATATAATATATACATAATCTATTTTACAATGTACTTTCAGTGTATTTCAATCATGAATATATGTTTAATGTCCCTCCGCAGCGTCCATCAACAAAGGCGATATTCTGTCTTTTCTGGGTTTATAGTTGATATGCATCGTATATGCAATAAACCAACTCACTGAGGCTACGTGCAAGCATGTGCCAACCTATCCATGTCTTGAACATAAAGGACAGTTGCAATACCATGCAGTGACGGTCTTTTCATCATGTTCAACCCAGCTGTCGAACTGTTTAGCTGAAGTATGCCGAAATTGTATAATTGTATTCGGGCATGAATTACATAAATTTGTGAATATGTGTTTGTGAAGTGGTATCGTCTATGTACTCCATTGGATGCTGCCTGGTGGACCTGATATATACCGAACGTTAGTGCTCGTATGGCATCTAGTGTCGTCTTAGGAAATTATGTAAACAGTTATTAGAGTCGTAAAGTGAAAACTCTGATTATCTCAGAACACATTTCTCTACAAGGTTTTTTTTACTAGCCATCTTTGAAATTTTCTGTGCAATTTCACAGTCTGCATTAGAATTTTTATGAAGAGAGGGACAATGTATTGTTTACAAGATTTTGTAATGTGTATTATGATAAAGTCTAATTATTATCTAAATACATTTAGAGTTATCTTTTATTATCATATTGATATGTATATTCTGCAATTATCTTTCTTTTTTTAACCTAGAGTTATCCTTTCATTATAATATTTAGAGTTACTTTTCCTTATTGCTGACTTCCTGTTTTTGTTTGTTTATAATACTGTTTATAAGTAAATCTCTCTTTCTCTCTAAAACGGATGGAACGCCATTATTGTTATTGTCAATCTTGGTAAATAAACGTACGTTTGTTACATTTTTCTATAGAAACCCATTTGTGTTAAAATAAATTGTTTTGGACCTTATCTTCAATACTGTTATTAAGGTCTTCCGTTTCCAACAGAAGACCTTATTGTTTTCGTTCTGTTTCTTTTTCTTCGCTATTTTTCTTTTTTTTCCAACAAATTTCGTGCACGCGATTTCTCATAAACGACTCAACCGATTTTCATTAAACTTTCAGATATGATAGATACTGATCTAATCTTTATAGGTAATTTTTTATTTTGATGACGTCATTTCCGTTTGTGATATATTGACGTTTTAGCGATTTTCAGAGGGTCGGCTTGTCCTGGGATCTTCTCCTTAACGATTGAAGATATTGAGTTCAAACTCTCATAGATTGTAGTCGAAAGATTGTAGATGTGTCTTTAGGCATTCATTTTTGTCTGACTCAAAAGGCACTGAAGCTCGCCTGGACCCGGAAATTGAAATTTATAAAACGTCGTTATTTTTTTCGGTTTCCTTTGTTTTTCTCTTTTCTGAAAAATATTTTTTATAAACATGTTATGTAAAATGTGTTAAGAATTAAATGACCTTTCATTTGATATCAAGAAAAAGGGGCTGGCCCCTCAAATTAGGGAACAAAGGAACTCTTAAGTCTTTCATCTGTAGCCCTTTACTGAGGGATATTTTGGGAAAGGTTATAGAAGCAAATATGTTTATTTTACAATTATGTATCCAAGCAATGTAATGATATAATCATGTGTTACGTAATTAGGCGTTTTTAGGGGCCAAAAGTCCAAAATTTTGATCACCCATATCTCAGAAAGGAAAATAATTTGAAATGCTGCAGTATAGAAGAAAAGATGCCCAAAATGATATACTTATGCAATATAATATGCAATCTTCAAAATTTCGTTAAACGGCCCCAATAAGGCACCGGCCCCTATATCATCCTTTCTCAGATATCTCAAGAACGGTAACGCATTTCTGAACACTTGGTGAACAAAATGTCTTTATAATTAAATGACTTTTCATTTGATACCAAGAAAAAGGGGCTGGTCCCTAAATCTAGGGACCTAGAGGACTCTAAAGTCTTTTTCCTATAGCTCTTAACCTAGGGATATTTCGTAATAGATTATAGAAGCAAATATGTTTATCTTACAGTTATGTAGCTTAACAGTATAATGATTTTTAACCGGGTTTTCCAACGGAAAAATCCGGTTATTAAAATGGTGAAAATGGCGGGCGGGCGGGCGGCTGCCAAAAGGGTACCCTCATTGTACGGATAACTCCTCCTACAGTTCTCAAGATAGGAAGTTGTTCTTTTGCAGATCAATTGTACATATATCAGAGGTGTGCATATTGCTAGGATTTTGATTTCTGATAATTAATCGAAAAAATACCAGCTTTTGAACTTAGTCATTTTTTGGCAAATTATTGCATATAGGGTACCCTCATTGTACGGATAACTCCTCCTACAGTTCTCAAGATAGGAAGTTGTTATTTTGCAGATCAATTGTACATGTATCAGATGTGTGCATATTGCTAGGATTTTGATTTCTGATAATGAATCGAAAAAATACCAGCTTTTGAACTTAGTCATTTTTTGGCAAAATATTGCATATAGGATACCCTCATTGTACGGATAACTCCTCCTACAGTTCTCAAGATAGGAAGTTGTTCTTTTGCAGATCAATTGTACATATATCAGAGGTGTGCATATTACTAGGATTTTGATTTCTGAATATTTATGAAAAAAATACTAGCTATTGAACTTAGTCATTTTTTGGCAAAATGCTGCATATAGGGTTCTCCATTTCACTGAATATTAGTTGACATGGATTATGGATACAGTTCACATAAAAGAAAACCTGGTTTGCTGTCACATTGACAGCTTTTCACTTGTCTCATGTTTCAAAATTTGGTTTAGTGGCCCCGATAAGGAGATAAGGGACCGGCTTTTTAAACGTTTTTCACAGATAACTCAAGAACGGTGACGAATTTCTAAACACTTGTTGAACAAAGTTCTTACACCTAAAACAAATCAGTATCTGACCCTTAAATTGTAGACCCTCCTTTCCTGTTTTAAATCATTTTAACTGTTAAATAGCAAAATCAAGATCAAACATAAATCTCAAGTTCTAAAATCAGACGGAAGACCTCCTCGTTGCTCGCAACGAGATCGTGTCTAGTTTTGTATTTCTATTCTTTCATTACAAACTATTATTATATGCATTTTGTCTTTACATGTACATTGTTTTTGAGAACGTATGAGTAATTCATACTTTGTTTTTGTTTCAGTTTCTTACCGCATACACAATAAATTCGAAGCACTGGATTGTTGTGTTGGTTAACTATCTGTAGGCAAAGGCAGAATAATACCAATTGCACAGAGCAGCAACAATTTGTAAATAATTTTTTGCATTGTGAATATCCGAGGTAGAGACAACTTTATCAATATACTTCCATCACTACATGTATTTACATTTGCCGATTGCTTCTTTGCCATCTAGTAAACAGTTATTTTTCTTGTTTGACCTTTTACATTAAATGACCTGCAAAGATCGTAGTGTGTCTTAATAAACGACATGATTGTTTAAAGAGCAAACGCCCACTTTTTCTTGATAGTGATAGGTTTATGGCTATTGTACGTTGTGTTGGAGTCCTCTTTAGTATGTGATATTTACATGTGGACAGTTAATTGAGGTTACGTATACGTCGAATACATTACACAGGAAGTATACATGTATTATTACAGATGCAGTAACGAACATATTAAGTTTTTGAAAACTTTGTTACTTTGTCAAAATGTAATACAAAATTTCATTCTTAAAATAAATACCAAACTTATCAGATTTCGAATATACTATGCAATCATAAAATTAAACATAATTATAAACATAAGACATATACTTTAACAATCAGTTACTGTACTCCACATGAACAGTAAACAGTATATAGCCATTACAATCTTCATTACTGAACTTCGTCAGTATAAACAAATTTTGATATCTATCAATTCTATTTCTTATAGCATATATTGCATGTACTATAATGTATATTCTTTTACAATAATAATGTTGTTTATTAATTGTCTAAATAATATATCATACATGTTAAAATAAATATTTTCATCCTTAAATTACCAAATAAATGATACAAGTCATCAAAGGGGAAAGGCTTTATCAGGATGAATATAAGAGATACATTAATAAGCACTTCTCTTCATCACTCAGGGTTTCTTTTCTTTACATTAATCTTATTTTTCCGCATTGTGTCGTGTATTAGGAATGACCTCGTTAACACATACCAGTGATATTCTCATCTCTGTGAGGTTTGAAAAATCTGTATTAAAAAATCAAAATGATATTGCGGGTACTATTACTTATAACACATAAGAAGGACTAATAAAAGGGATACTTTTAAGAAGGTACATGTAGAAAAATAAAATTCATATGGGCATATTATGAAAGTGTATGCAACATAGTCAGAGCCTTAAATATGGGTTATTAGTCCCCTACCGGTTTTCACCGGAGGGGACTATAGCTTTCCTCTGCGTCCGTCCGTCTCTCTGTCCCACTTCAGTTTTCCACACCTTTTTTTCTTTATGCGTTTGAGGAATAATGTGAAATTTGCTGAACAGCTTCAAAATGTCAAACTACAGATCAAGTTTACACTTTTGTAGCGTCTGGTTGACGTATTTTCGAGAAAATTATTTTTTTTTATATTCCTTTTTTTTTTTAATGTTTTCATAGGAGTAGTTTGGGGCCACATTGGGGACTCAGTTGTACAAAGGAAAACATTAAAATTGCGTTTTCGACATTATTGTCTTAAATAGGTATCCAATTTTATCCGAAACATAAACATTTAATCTGCGCTGACCTAGATAAACAATGTGATACACAAAATTCAAACCCGGGATGTAGAAGTTGCAAAAAATGATTTGACAGCGGGTTAGTGTTGAGTTTTTTAGTGATATATGGATTCAATAATGCTTAAAATGTAGAAATAATAGGTCTGTTACGAAAATTCAGGGAAACTGGAGTCGAAACATGGGTGGAAGTGTAAACCGTCTTTGATTCCGACATTTACAGGTTTTCCAGAATCAAAATATGAGGGCTTGCGAAGAGAAGTGGATGTAGGCTATGCCTGTCCACTTCTCAAAAGAGAATACCATTATATATGAAGGATTTGTCAGAAGATTGAGAATCAGAGGATAAAGAATAGAGTTCGCAGTATTTACACATGTAGCCACTTTTTACATTAGAATAATACAACCATCTGTGTACAGCTTCATACTTATGTAAACACAATGTTCTTTGGTCTATTGGTAAAACTTTTAGTTTTTGAATATAAACTTTGATAGGAGACTCGGAGTTAGACTCTAAATGCTCTCTAACATCATGATCAACACTCAGTGTCTGACTCTAACTTGGAATGGAAACAACAAGCCGCTGTTCCGAGTCTTCTGACTGATCCTTCTTACTTTCAACTTCTTGATCAACTTGATGCTGCACCTCGTTTCCATGTGACGATAATAGAAAATAAAACACCCAATGCGTAACCTTCCATTTTCAGAAAGCATAATTACCCACAATACTTGTAACAGTACATTGTTATCACAAATTGACCCCCTAGTAGGAAAACTGCCTACCATCGTTTCGGTTAGTTGCTCTCCAGGCTGGCCTACTTCATTAGCATAAATAATGACATTATGCATTAAGCAGACAAGATTTCCAGACACAGCTGGTCACATGCTGAGGTAGTTCCCTCATATTATATACAACCACCTTCCACCTGGTTATTTCTGCCTGTCTGTCAAAAGTTCTTGTTGACTGTAGATAGTCGTCAAATTTCTCAAAGGTCTTGTTCAAATTACCGAAAAGCTTTTTGAGCTTGTTTACTATATCGTAAACAGTCTTTAGTTGCGCTGGTTCTTATGAAATGTAATCACATATATTGTCAATTTTAATTTTGTACTTTGTAACTTCTTTGATAAATACTGAATCGTCCTCTTGTTTTATCGCAGATCCGTCCTTCTCGGAAGAAAGGAATCATGATCAAACTTCAATCTGCACTGTGCTTTCTCACAAGTTTCAGGTAATTTTAACACCCCCCCCCCCCATTATTGTCCCACCATACCCCGGCGATCGTGATTTGAACAATGTGTCATCTGTCTTAATACCAAACGATCTCTGTTTTTTCATTTGATGACATTAGTCGCTCATCTGTCTGATTGGACCAAGTGCGTTCAGGAGGGTGGAGATCAACTTAAACGGTTTTGTTTCTAGTTTCTTTGGATGTTTTTGTGGAATGATTTTCAGGAATCGTCATAAGGGAGCGACAAACTTTCTTTAATAGCTTTATATAGAACCTATATCAGTATTAATATCAAGGCTTCAGATATACATATTGAAGGTTATATATGCTTACTATATTGAGAAACATGAATTATAATAATAAAAGAATACTTTATCTATAGTGTAAATTCTACTTTTAAAAATTGACATGCTCTCTGCCATTTAGCAAATGCCCCTCGCACTTAAGTGGTTTTGTGTGACACAGCATCAGGTTTTAAACCTTTTCTTAAGCTGAACTCTAGTTCTAGAGTCCTCAGGATCTTGATCATAGCATTTGTTTGTAAAGCGTACTGATCACATTCTATGCCCATCTCCAGGTGTAAAATCCATCCTGATGCAGTAATAAATCCAGTCCCTCATATTAGAATCTTTTAGAAAGTGGTTAAAATTAAATCCACTTCCCTCCACTGCTGTGTTGTGGCAACCAAATGCAGCACAGTTAAGCATGATATGTTAAAAACTAGTGTAACCTCTGTGTCTTAAATGTAAACAAAGAACTGATGCTGATAACTGGGACGAACCTCTGACGTAGAGCCATTTTATCAGTTCAGAATTATGCATATTCTGACCAGCTGTCTAATCAGCAGTACACCGCGGGGTAATAAAAATACTTAGTTGTCTCTTTTTTCATCAGCTGCATTAGCATTTTTTTTATAGGAAAATATAAGATTTACAAAATTGTGCCACAAATCCTTTTCTCAAGCTCTGTCCACTGTTGAGCTTCTACCTCAATGTACTTTAATATGGTCTTAAAAGCCACTGCTTCCATAATGAGGGGTAGCTGGTTTACTCGAACTTCTTGAACTTTGTCCGGTGGATCTTCTAGAGGCTCTTTACCTGTGCCATATCCTCATAGTGTATGTTTTGGATAGTGTCTGTAATTTCTTTCAGCCGAGCGTGATGTTCCTGTTTAAAAATCACGCAAAATTAACTTACGCTTATGGAAATACTGGGTTTCCGTAGAATCACAAACAATATTTCCTTAATTTACACTATTTGAAACAAATATTAGATCAAAGCTCTTACTTGTAAACAAATATATAGATCTAAGCTTTGTTTACGTAACAACAACTTCTCTATGTATCTTGTTTGCAACTTTCTTGAATTCAAATTTTGGTGAATCATTCAAAATACGCAGATAATCCATTTGATATACATAAAAATTAAAAATCTCAAATCGTGTTTAGGTCCCTTTAAATCACTTGCCAAAAAAAAAAACAGCATTCTATTTCTATTTTTAAAAAACCGTGTATTTCCAATTTTGTTGTGAATAAGGCTGGTTTGTGACGTGCGTTCAAGTTGTCTACATTCATTTTTGTTGTCCATGCATGAATGTACTTTAGAAAAAATGAAAAATGTAACAATATTATGTCCATGCATGGATGTACTTTAGAATAAATGAAAAATGTAACAATATTAGATATGGGATCATTGATGAATATATATATTTTAAAAGGATTTATTATGTGTTTATCTCTTATCTATAGCTTTTAAATAAAATTATATGTTATTATACACCATTTCTTGTACAGTGTACAATTTAAAAAAAATTGAGTATTATATGTGTAAAATATGACGTGAAATATTCTGACAATCAACTGTGAAAAATTACTAATACAATATCAGAATCTAACCATTGACAACTTTCATTTTGTAAGCATCTGGGGGTCTAACTCTCTTAGATGCTTCAAGTTCCTGTTATGTATAAATCAAATCCAAAATCTTGAGATTTTACCATCAAAGCCTGCCTAAGTCTGCTCGGATTCACAATGATATCATCATAGGTTCCATGTTCATCTCTGAGAAATGGGATTTTTTCTCTCTGTAATACATCAATGTTTTAATATATACATGTATTTCCAAATTTTCAGCGACAAAAAATGAAAAGCGTTTATTTAATATAAAAATTGAAAACAAAAAAATGTGAAATCTATTTACTGATCAGTCTTCTAACAATCACAGACATAAGCTTAGAAACCGTGCTTATTGATTTGTGTCATACAAATTGCTCCAAGTCGTTCCTCTGTATCACCCGTTAGTTGCCGATGGAAATCTATTGACTGCTGTTGGGCTTACATCAATGTTGAACTTGAACGTGACGATAAATGTCTATATGTGACACCTTGCAACTCCGTCAAAAGCACATTTTTAAAAACAAACACAGTAAGTTGTGCATCGTGGTCCAGTTAATGGTAGTAATGCATAAATCTAATGATAAAACAGGAAAAAATTAATAAACTAACAGTTAACATGATCAAAAGGCCATTTAAATGAAAGAACCAAGAGAAGGAATGAATTAAACAACTTCCGGTAAACACCAAAAGTAAATAAATGTGTATGCATGTTAATATATTTTGGACATAAATACTTTCTTAATAACCTTCATTCATGAAAAAGAGATACAGTACCGAGCAGACCTAACCTAACAGAAAGTATACTCCAACTACTAGTAAACCCTAGTTTACTAGAGTGGACCCAGAGTGGACACATAAAGTAAACTACGTTCAGAAGTGTACCCCTGAAAGCAGACGCTAACTGTGTATTCTGAATACACAAGGGGCAGGAATTACAGGCAGTAGGATGGAACGAAAAAAGACGGGTCTGCTTCACACTTCACTGCGTACAGTTGACCACAAAAGCAATATCCAAGTAAACCCCGAGTGGACCCAAATTTTTAAAAAGAAAACCTCACATTCGTAGTCATTGATTGTTACCGCTGCGGTGTTCTTTAGTTCCTCAACCAAAAGAGTCGCCTCTTCCCTAATGTCACTAAAGGTAATAGATGGTGTGCTTCGGGTCCTTTTCTTCAGCTCTCCTCTCAACCATACTTCTTTGACATTTTCTGCTAGCTTGTTTCTCAGAGTGTCGCGATCCGTAATGCCTTTTTGATCTTTCTTGCAAACTCGGTCTAATTTGCACATGATTTTGTGGCAATACTACTGTTAAGTTTCATCTTCTTGTTTACACTGATTAAAGTCTTAGAGGAGTTCGGATATGGTTCCTCTGTCTCCAAATACTTCTCTGAGGATATCTAAAATATCTTTTGGCTACTTTATTTCGGCTGTCGACCTGTAACGAACTTCTTCCCTTGCTGGACCCTCCAGATGGCTGATGATGAAATTCACTTTTTCAATGTCCGACGTTGTTCGTGTCTTCAATGAAAGACCAATGTCCCCGATAAATTCATCGACGGTTATAGCATAATATTTTATTGTGGCAGCATAATTTTAAAACTTAAAATAAAAAATACAGCAAGTGAAGGCTATCAGTTTTTATCATTTTACATAAATTTAAAAACAAATTAACACAATTAAAAAATACTTGAAATAGTGTTAATGTGTAACTGACACACAATGCTTACATTTGGAGTTGCACTGAAGATGTAAAATCAGATACATATACTTGAAATCTCTCTTGCTAATTGGTAACACAGAGAACAACAATTCTTCACGTCTGAATTTCGAAAATAATAACATATCGAAGCTCAAAGTTTCCTATTTCTGCCCTTTGTCCTTGCCCAATCTTTAATGACTTTCCCGTCTGGAGAATGCCACTCAAGAAATCAGTTTCTTTTTCTCTGAAGACAAAGTGGCACTTCACATATCGAACAGTAATAGTGGGTCTTGGTACTTGGAACTTTCTGTCCTAGCATTGATGCTTTACCATTGCAGCACACTGTGGTTTTTAACCGGGTTTTCCAACGGAAAAATCCGGTTATTAAAATGGTGAAAATGGCGGGCGGGCGGGCGGATGGCGGGCGGGCGGGCGGGCGGCTGCCAAAAGGGTACCCTCATTGTACGGATAACTCCTCCTACAGTTTTCAAGATAGGAAGTTGTTCTTTTGCAGATCAATTGTACATATATCAGAGGTGTGCATATTGCTAGGATTTTGATTTCCGATAATTTATCGAAAAAATACCAGCTTTTGAACTTCTTCATTTTTTGGCAAAATATTGCATATAGGGTACCCTCATTGTACGGATAACTCCTCCTACAGTTTTCAAGATAGGAAGTTGTTCTTTTGCAGATCAATTGTACATATATCAGAGGTGTGCATATTGCTAGGATTTTGATTTCCGATAATTTATCGAAAAAATACCAGCTTTTGAACTTCGTCATTTTTTGGCAAAATATTGCATATAGGGTACCCTCATTGTACGGATAACTCCTCCTACAGTTCTCAAGATAGGAAGTTGTTCTTTTGCAGATCAATTGAACATATATCAGAGGTGTGCATATTGCTAGGATTTTGATTTCTGATAATTTATCGAAAAAATACCAACTTTTGAACTTAGTCATTTTTTGGCAAAATATTGCATATAGGGTACCCTCATTGTACGGATAACTCCTCCTACAGTTCTCAAGATAGGAAGTTGTTCTTTTGCAGATCAATTGTACATATATCAGAGGTGTGCATAATGCTAGGATTTTGATTTCCGATAATTTATCGAAAAAATACCAGCTTTTGAACTTCTTCATTTTTTGGCAAAATATTGCATATAGGGTACCCTCATTGTACGGATAACTCCTCCTACAGTTCTCAAGATAGGAAGTTGTTCTTTTGCAGATCAATTGTACATATATCAGAGGTGTGCATATTGCTAGGATTTTGATTTCCGATAATTTATGAAAAAAATACTAGCTTTTGAACTTAGTCATTTTTTGGTAAAATGTTGCATATACATGTAGGGTACTCCATTTCACTGGATAAGGGTTGACATGGATTATGGATACACTTTACATAAAAGAAAACCCGGTTTGCTGTCACATTGACAGCTTTTCGCTTGTATCAATATTCGTTGAATACCAATTTTCGTGGATTTCGTTGTTTAGTTGATCCATGAAATTAAATGTTCATTGAAGTGCAATTTTTATTAACATTTTGTATCGATAGGGTCATTGGCCACGAATTTACGTATCCTTGAAACTGTGATTTTCACTTTATCCACGAAAATTGCTGCCTTGAATATTAATGAAACCATAGTACATGTATACAGTCTCTCCAGTTTTCTGAGATCCTCGGCAACCACTGGTCAACACTATGTTTAGGACTGGGTGCAATTTGGCGGTTGAAATCTAAGCCCATCAATGTCATGGCAAGACTTTCACGATACTCAAGCTGGCCAAAGCTTGCTGAAACTCCATGAACTGAACTTTCATTGACTTTGTCCTTCATAAATTCCTTAAGAATGATGTAAGAATTCACAACCATAATGTCTATGCTATGAAAAAACAACACTTTCCACCAATGAAAGATTGATTTGATGTAGCATGGATACTTGTTTGACATTTGGTTTGATTTGTCAACACCTCCCATATTGGTATTGTAGTCCTGAACAATCAATGGCTGCGATATAACCTTTTTCTTGTAGCCTGAACGTTCATTTACACTTCGTTGGCACTGTCCAATTGAAGAACCTTTATGGATAGGAGAAATAATGGTTACAGTTTTGCAGTCTCTCCACTGTACGTAGACAAAGTCACCTTCCCTATGCCATCGAAAATCTCCACGTGAGGACCCCTTTTCAAAGAGTTCAATATCTTTCAAGCATTGGGGCATAGCACTACTTGTTCTTTAAACCTATCAGATATGTTTTCTTCTGTAAGAGATCTGTAGCCAAATGTTGGGTGGTGTAGAAAGAATCAGTATAAATTCTATATCCCTGGTTGACAAGTTTCTTGCTCAGTTCCATCACTATATTGTATGCCAGCCCTTGGGTTGTGTTATTCAGCTATGTTCTCTTTTTGCAAAGGTATACGAAAATGCACATGTATAACCAGTAATGCAATCTGCTAGTACCAACAACTTCAGGCCAAAACGTATTGGTTTTTCACGGAAAATTGTCGGATTCCCGAGTAGTGATGCTTTGATGCTACCATCCGTTCATCCACAGACACAGACTCGTATGGCTGAAACATTTACTGTGATATGGATTCCACATGTGTCAAAAGACTACGCACTCTTGTCAGCTTGTCATCTGTAAACAAAAGAAGTGATGTTATATATAAATCAATATACATGTATGTACAATATATATTTATATGTTTACACAGAAACATTTTCATCCTGTATTCCACCAGTTGACCCTTATAATTGTTAGAAGGTATGCACAATGAATGCTTTCCATAATGAATGGCAGGCTTACAATAAATACAAAATATAATTCAATATTTATTTTTATTAAACTACTTATATTTGCGCATATGGTATTTTTGTGACTTACATGTACTTGAAATTGATGGCTTTTTAATCTATTGTTTTTTCGTAGTATATGGCTTTGCATATGAATGTATTTCATCGTTGTTTGTTCGAAATATGGGTAATTTCTCTGTTTTGATCTGAAACATTCTTCCTAGTGTTGAGGGGAATTTTCGCATAGGAATGGATTTTTTGTAAAAACCTTTTTGTACTTCTGAAAATGATTGCCCTTCGTCGTTGATGACAAGATACTGGGAGCACGACCAAAAGTTAATGAAGCAGTGAAAACTGTGATAGAAGCCAGAAACCGTTGTTTAAAGACTTGACTCACAGTCTTGTCTTACTCATCTGCTGCTTTGTGATAGGATTCCGTCTTCCTGGTGAAGCAATTTCACATTTGTTAGACTAAATGCTTGTATTCTGCCTCATGGTCACCGACTGATGGGCAGTTTTTATCATTTTAAAAATTTCATGAGTAACTTTACAAGTGATGCATTGCCAAATGTAACTTTTCATTGTATTTAGAAACAAAAGCCAAGTTTGTTAAAATATGATTTATGCCATTTAACTTGTATACTTTATTAGAAAAATCATAAATGTTTTAAAAGAGGAAAATTTTATATATATACATTCTCAAGCACAGTCAAGTTCAAAATTAATATGGAAGTATCAATGGGTCCAATGTTGTGGAAAAGGTGGTCCCAAAAGGAATAAATTCTTTAAAATCGCCCTTTTAAGAACAGAAAGTTTGTGTCTTTCAAACTACATGAACACCTTTTTCATTTATACCGACAGTCAACTATAAGTATAGAGTTTTTATGATCCAACCCATTTCAAAGGAACAGTAAATAAAAAGAGTACTTATAAAAATAAAGAGTCAAAAACACTTAGAAGCTATAACTATGAACATAAAAAACATCTTACACTTTAACTTGTATGTAAAGTCAGAATATAGTTAATATGAAAAGGTAACATGAATTAATTAAAAAGTTTAACTCTTTGTTGAGTGTATCTTGGACGAGAAAAAAATGTATATTTTCTTCATTGAGACCCACAGTATAAACATTGACTCTAATCAATTAAGAAATCATTATATAAGTGAGCATTTTAAAATTACTAGCTTTATTCCCTTATTGACGCAAAATAATATTTCCTTATCTATTGTCAAAACTGTAGTGTTTATAACTTTTGGGTATATATTGGTTTCTGAGTTTTGACTTATAAGTAGATAAAGATGTTAAATCTTTTATTTCTGCATCAAGATTATTTCATAATTTAATTGTCGACGGTAAAAAGCTATTGTAATAATAAGTATTCCGACATAGTGGCAAAAAGTAAAAATTAAGATTATATGGATGTTCAGTTAAAAATATCTGGTCGAATTAAATCTAACAAGTATTGTGGTGCTAAACCTTGAAATATTTTTTAGAACAGAATAAGCTTATGTTTATCCCTTCGAGATTGTTGGGTTTACCAGTCAAGTTCACTTTATAAGATACTTTTAGAAGAGTTAACTCTCAACTCTGTTATTATTCTGGCTGCTTCAATTTGTACCTTTTTCAAGCAAACCGGAGTTTTTTTCATTGGTACAGTTGCCCCACACAACATCACCACATGCCAGTATAGGTCTAATAAAAAATATATATATTTTAACCAGTGTTTCGTTATCAATAGGTCTAATAAAAACCATATATATTTTAACCAGTGCTTCGTTATCAATTGTATGCTTGAACAATCTTAATATAACCAATCTCTTGCATGCCGTTTCATAAATACCATTAAAATATCCACCATCATTAGACTGTAGATGCAAGCCTAAGTGTACATGAATTTTTTTACTGTTAATCATTTCATCATTATATCCAAAAACAGAATTGCAGAATATGTTACATTTTTCGTAGTAAATACAACATTTACAGTTTTATTTGCATTAAAATCTACAGCCCATGTGTTGGAACAATTAATAATTATGTCAAGGTCATTTTTGTTGTATGACATCATCATCAATAAAAGCAAATGGAGAAGTACCAAAAAATCTAATATTGTTTGAAATGCCATTAGTAATGTCATTAATATGTCAGTGGAGCCTCGGATATCCGGACGCTTCACTTTCTAGTCGATTTTCACAGGGAGCCAAATTTTTACACGTTAATTTGTCTCTTTTATCCGAAATTCTGCGTTCCAGATCCGAACGGTCAAATTTTACCACAGAATACAGTTTTCCTTTAAAGATTGTCTCATTCAAACGGACGGTCAAATTTTATTGTCCGAGGGCACAAAAGGTTTCATCTACAAATTTGTGTAAAAAAAAAAAAAAATCTGGGCTTGCTAGTTGGGTTTAAACAGTGCCTTCGTCCGGTAATCGGGTCACCTGTGTCACGCTATATACTCGCCCGAGGATATTTAATATTTTCCGAGGTACGGAGATTAGTGGAAAATAACTGTCTTGTTTAATGAGTAGAAAAATATATCCAATGAAATTTATAGTTACGAGTCACGCGGTGACGAGTGTATGATCTGTGTTCGAATACGGGGATGCTGGTATAAGTTCCGAGGTTCAGCAAATAATTAGCTCATAAGTTAAAAGAGCAGTGGAATCGTCGCAAAATTAAATCTTAAGCAGCATGAAGACTGATAGACAGCAGTTTCAAGAATTTTCAAACGTCCATGGGAACAACATAGAAAGAACTCTCGTCATCGCAGTTAGCGAAAATAGAGGAGAACAAATTTGGCAGTTACAAGTTAAAACGTTATGGAAACGAAGTGAAGAACCGGGGAAACGCACAAGTTATCACTAATCTTAGGAAGCAGACGCCAATTTGGACAGCAACAACCTTAACGTTGAAAACAAAATCACCGCCCGGACAAAGATTGGTGAAGGTATTGAACTTTTGAATTAGAGACAGACATCAATAAAAATAGCTGATTCTAGCCCTTAAGGGTGGAAGGTAGTAGCTGAATACCAAGCTAACCCCATCGCTAACGATTGTAAGGATGATACAAGAGGCAGATTGGCCTTAACGGCCACCCGAGTATCATAAATCCCATACACAAACTTGTCGAGGAGTGTCATATATGCGTCTAATTAGGTAGGTTTCATAATGGAGTAGAAAAATTATAAATTTGTAATGACGACCACCTCCCTACCTGAAATCTTTCAAAAAGAACTACAACCTATAATTTTGGCGAAAAGCTGAAATATCTGGTCTACAAAATCATGAATTCAGTTTTCCCTTCAGGTGTGTGGGAGTAAAGAAGATAATTTTTAACATTATATGCATTAACATCATCTGGACTTGTATGTTCGGTTGGAGGAGATCGTCTAACTTTATATTAATGTCAGGTTTGTTTGACACTGTCCTCCGAATTTCCTCCATATCGTCGTCATCAGATTCATCGGATTCTGGTCTGCCGAGGTGTATTTTCTCTGTCTTCTCTCGATTTTCAGTCACTGGAGTTTTGGATTTCAGCTGCTTGATCTCAAACAATAAATTGTGTAACAACGTTTGTTGTTGGTTTAAAATTGTCCCTAGCGTAAATTCGCGTATGGGCGCCGTCATTGTTCCCGTTACGGACGCCTCGCGAGATCTCGGGTGGTTGTTATTACTGGTGGATCGTATTTCATTTGTGTCTGGATCAAGAATTAAGGCAGTCCATCCATAACAGGTGAATTTAACAATTTTGATTGATATGAACTATATTGATTTTCTATTTTAGAATTATTATGAGGCCGACATAAACAAACTCGGGAATATGTATGCAGTCGATTAAATGAACTTTTTACACTTGAACTTTTTTAAAGAGTTGTCTACCCCTTGCAAAAATTAAAAATATATTATTATTAAAAATATGTACGGTAAAGAATTTTTTAGCATTGTGAAAGAAAATGGAAAGCTTTTGCAACCTTTTACCAAGAGATTTGTGAGAGAATTATTTTTACAATGAAGATATATTCAAAAATGCATTTTTACCCATAGACTTTAATGATAACTTCAAAATGGGATAAATTTGTAAATACAAAATTTTTACAAATTTTAAAGATGAATCTTTATTATCAAATAAACCCCTTAAAAACACACTAAGATTTTAGTAATCAAACTTGCAATATTAGATATGAAATATGCATGATAGTAAAGGATGGACTACCTTAATTGACTGCACAACGGCATTGTTAAAATGTTAGATCCAGAATTGGATGTATTCAAAATGTCTGACCCCGAATGTGGTACAATATCATTCAACCCAGAATTGGGTAAAGTCACGATTGCATTATTATGATAAATGCCAGTCCCAGAATTGGGTGTAGCTCCAGCCTCGTTACAGAGAATTGGGTTAGGCACAGTACATGTATCAAGTTTCATGGAAAAGTTCCCTAACTTTCACTGCATTTAATTACAGTGTTAGATCTGCAAATTCCTCCGATTTTATACAATCAATACACAATAATCTGCACTGGAGGTGGAAAGTTCCGATATAAGAATAAAAATCCTTAAAGCTGTTTGGTCCAATTTTTAGGTCACCTGAGTCACTCAGGTGACCTATTGCAATTGGTCTTCGTCCGTCGTCGTGCGTTGTGCGTCGTGCGTTAACAATTTTACATTTTTAACTTCTTCTTGAAAACTACCAGGCCAATCGTTACCATTTTTGGTGTGAAGCATCTCTATGGTAAGAAGAATCTAAATTGTGAAATTCATGGCTCTACCACCCCGGGGCCAAATATGCAAAAAAAGCCAAATTTTCAAAAATCTTCTTCTCTACTCCCACGCATGTGAGGAAAAAACTGGTTGCATGGTTATGATGTCCATGAAGCCGTCTACCAAAATTGTGAAATTTATGGCCCCTGGGTCAGGGGTTCTGGCTCTAGGGTGTGGCAATATGGCCATATAGTAAAAATGTATTAAATCTTAGAAAATCTTCTTCTCTACTACCATATATATTTTTTAAAAACTAAATGCATGATTATGATGTCCATGAAGCCTTCTACCTAAATTGTGAAATTCATGACCCCTGGGTCAGGGGTTCAGGCTCTAGGGTGGGGCCAATATGGCCAAATAGTAAAAATTATTAAATCTTAGAAAATCTTCTTCTCTACTATCATAAATATTTGTTAAAAAACTAAATGCATGGTTATGATGTCCATGAAGCCTTCTACCTAAATTGTGAAATTCATGACCTCTGGTTCAGGGGTTCAGGCTCTAGGGTGGGGCCAATATGGCCAAATAGTAAAAATGTATTAAATCTTAGAATGCTTTCTTCTTTACTCCCACACATGTGGGGAAAAAATTGATTGCATGGTTATGATGTCCACGACCTGCTCTACCTAAATTGTGAATTCATGGCCCCTGTGTCAGGGGTTCCGGCTGTAGGGGGGGGGGGGGGGCAATATGACCATATAGTGATAATGCATATGATGTTTAAAATCTTTTTTTCTATTATCACACGTCTGTTAGAAAAAATGACTTCATAATTATGCTAACACTAGGGGTAATAGGAAGTCATCTACTAAAATTGTAAATTTCATGTCCCCTGGAGTATGGTTTTGACTTAGGGTGGGGCCAGAATGGATGTATAATGTTAATGCATATAATGTTTAAAAATGATCTTCTCTACTCTCACACACCTGTAAGGAAAACGGAATTCTTGATTTTTTAGACCAGGAAGCCCTGTTCCTAAATTATAAATTTCATGTCCCATGAGGTAGGGTTTCTGAATTTAGGGTGGGGCCAAAATGTTCATATAATGTTAATGCATTAATGTTTTAAAAAGTTGTCATCTTTATTTCTGCTGATACTGAATAATAACTGACTGCTTTAAAGAAAGAAAAGAAAGCCATCTATCAAAATTTTAAATTTCATGTCCCGCAATGTAGGGATTTAAATTTAGGGTGGGACCAAAACACTCGTATACATGTATTGTATAGGGTAGGGATTCTTATTGCAGGGTGTGGCCGAAATGGTCATTTAGTGTTAATGAATATACTGGAATGTTTAAAAAATGTCTACTGACACAGAATAAAAACTGACTGCATATTTAGAAAAAAAAATTAAGCTGTCATTTATATTAATATTGGCAATGCATGTTACCTACATGTTAGGCAAGGGTTGTGGCTGGGAGGGGGTGGGGTATATATTTTTCTTATTTATATCTTCTGCTCAGGAATTTCAATGAAAGAAATGAGTTAATTCACAGAGTTAAAACAAACCGCTTGACTTTACAGGGGTGGTGACGGTGTTGAAATACAATCGCACCCAAGTCAAGACACAATACCATTAATGTAATTTGCATGAACATTTTAGTAATACTATTTTCCTCACAAAATTTACGTTAAAAAAAGTTGATCAGACCAAAACAACCGCACATTTTTATGCACAATAAATACCCAATTTTTTCAATGGCTGACATGATAGCTTAATATGGGCTTTTAGACCTTTTAAACATGTTAACCAGAGCAAGTGCTCGACACCGCTTGCCAAGTTGCATGTATGTACTTCATGTGTTATAACTGCACATTTAGAATTCCTTGGTTTTAACAAATTTACCCAATCAATTTTTCAACACTGTCTTAAATCAAAATCAACTTTTGCTTAAAATCCATGTTCACAAAACACAATGCTCACAAATGCTACCGTTTAAGACAGTAGACCATACACAATCTACAACCTATTGTACGCCAAGGCCTCTTGTTTTGTATTTACAGTATCAATTTTTTTTCCATACAAACCAATTATCTTAGAAAATTATGGACTTTCTCCTATTTACACGAGCAGAATCAGTCTCCTTTCAAAGTTAGAAACATCAAAGTAAATAAAAATAATTTCTTTTTGGGCCAACGAGAAAACAAACCAAAGTGCATCACGGGAATTTTTAGAAAAAGGAAACCGTTTGGTTTCGTCCCCCGAATGATTGGGGTTTTTCAACCCGCATGCCATGCATCGATTGTAAAGAGAGCAGACTTCAGAAATATTAGCGAACAAAACGTACATGTTTATTTGTAATTTGTCTGATTATTTCTACCTTTATTTAATGCAATGTCAAAGTCGTAATATAACCATACCCGTCTCGTCGTCAGGAGTGAAATTTAACATGAGGCGAAATAACGAGGTCCCCTTTTATGTCGTTTGTTTGTTAGCAAAATTTGTACGTATTTTTCTTCGTTGAAATTTGGCTTAATTGACTAGAAAAAAGTTATGCAATGTCTATTATTATACATATACTAATCATAACCATCGTTTAAAAGCGTGCATAAAATTTGATTTAAAATCGGACCAAGCAGCTTTAATTATCCAAACTGCTTAAACACCAAAAAACCAAGTCTATACATCTTGAGAAACCTCTAAACACTGACAATCACGTGACCTATAGGCAATCTCATTGGTTCCTCAGTACAGTTGATTTGGTGAAATAAAATTCTAAAGCTCTTTACAGAGTAAGTCAAAAATACATAATAAAACAGGACTGATTTACATTATACCGCTAAAACAAACCACATTAAATAGATTAAAATTAAGTAAGACCAGGACTCTTAAAATGTAGAAAAAATGACCGCAATCACCATGTTAAACTTTTCAGATATATACACTACTAAATGAAATGCCTCTCTAAAAAGATGAGTTTTTAGTTGTGCTTAAAAAATATTTAATCTGGTAACTGTTCGAAGTTCCACTGGAAGCTGATTCCACAGCGTTGGTATCACCCTGTCAAATAGACGATCGCCATAGGTTTTTGCTCGGACTCGCGGCACTACTAGTTGGTTTGCCGCCTCCGAGCGAAGTGACATTGCAGGTTTGTGTTCGCAAACTAATTCAGCTAGATACGTCGGGGCAAGATTATGGAGCGCCTTCTATACATATACACATAGTTTGTATTACACTCTATACATCACAGGAAGCCAGTGCAAATCAAACAGGATGGGCTGATTATGTTCATGCTTGCCTGTCCTGGTAATAAGACGTGCAGCAGTGTTCTGAACCCTCTGGAGTTTCATTATGTAGGTGCTATTTATGTTGTATAAGAGCGCATTTCCATAGTCCAGCCGCGACGTAACCAGAGAGTGGACAAGTGTTTTGCATACCGAGTCCGATTCTGTGAGTAACATGTCCTTGAGATTCCATTGCACTCCTTTTCAAAAGATAAAAGTTGATCAAAAAATGCTCCAAGATTTCTCACATTTGGGACACTGTTAATGATGTTTTTGCCAAAGAGTAAGCTAGTTTCGATCATGTTTATGATACGACTTCTTGGGGCAAAAACAATCAGTTCAGTTTTCTCATTCAGGCACGTAGCATCATTTTGCTTGTCAAGAGTCTGCCCCCCCCCCCTCCTCACTTTCAAAATCGATGCTACGTGCCTGTCATTTAAAGGCCGGGGTCGACCTAGATTTTCTGGCACATGGAAGACAATTATGCTAGGCGGGGCTACCTCCATCAGTGTTGGTGATAAGAGTTAACACTGCATACGACTCAGTCTACTTTGTTTATACACTGTGGAAAACCCAATCTATTAAGAGGGGCTGTATTAATTTTTATATAGAGGGCTTTTAATAAATGTTTTAATTTTACCTGTGTTGTAACATAAATGTTCAAAGATGATAAAATTTCAATTTGGCATCCCTGAAACAATAATGAGTCCAAGCATGAAACTTGATCCAAGTAACATTTAGCAGTCCCCCCCACCAAAATGATAAAGCTTACAAAGAATAATCAGAGGTTCTCTGGGGATATTTTTCATTCAACTGAATAAAACTCCAGTAGATCGGTTTTCGGATGTGAGAAGAAAATATGAACACTAATTAACAGCTGGTTGTTGAGAACTCAAATACAACGTTTATAAAACTTTTATTTGCTTTTCCAAGCAAACATATATTCACATACCTCTTATTTACCCCATATTAATCATCCTGTGGTGGAAAGGTATTTTCAGCTTCAAAATGGTTTGTTGTGAACAATTTGATTGTTATTTTTTAATGCAACTTTATTAATTTTATCCAAAATCGTTTTGGAGCGATTCTGCAATTTTCTGCTACACTACGGGTATATTGGAGGCATTTCAACTTTGATGATGGCCTTTTCCGAGACACAGTTAGATTATTCCAACTCAGCAGAGTGTAGTGAAATTAATAGCATTATTGTCATTAATGTCAACAATATACGGTGTTTTGATGTATCTATTTAGTACATGCCCGATACCATATGCAATGTCAACCCGTGCACGCACGGGTCAAAGCCTAGTATTAATTTAAAAAGCATCAACGTTGTGCATATTTCTCCAGCGCTGTAATAATTATCGATAAACCCTCAGGAAATACTTACAAACCAAACTGCATCATGTTTCTCTCATTCCTCCCTTTGGTCGACAAAAAGTGTTGATTGAATTAAGATATGTATATATAAACATCTGATTGCAGAATACCCAACGGTGTCCGTCGAACATTACGTATTATAAGCGGGCCCCCCCCCCCTCTCTCTCTCTCTCTCTCTCTCTCTCTCTCTCTCTCTCTCTCTCACGGTCTCTCTCTTTCAAATGTCTTATGTTTCACAGCAAGGCTAACTGAAACTTGGTAATCTTAAGTACAAACACCTGTTAATTATATTAAAGACAAATGACAATGTAAGCAAATACTTGTATTGACAGTTAATTTTTACTAGTATTGCTAAGAGACTATCCCTTCAAAGTAATCAGTTTACTTTCATATATAAACAGATTTTAGATGCACAAACTAATTTCCATCTCATTTGACTGAAACATGATGCTATTAAATGAAACTTTCCAGAATTTTTACTCAGTTATTGTTATGAGAAGAGCACAAATGTATGTTTATTTATCAACGTTTTTAAAGTCCTCTAAGGTAGCAAGGGACAGTTTCGGATAAAGTTCCCGTCAATATTTTTGTAAAATTGAGAGTTGCTGTACTTGAAAGCTTATGAGTGTTGCTGAAATTCATAAAATGATTTTTAATGATTATTAGTTAGAGGGATGTCTATTGTTGAAATTGATATGCAATATGTAGGCCCCTTATGTTAGGTACATGAAATTCGGAAGTAAAATGCAAAACCTGCGGCTATGACTGTTGTGCTGACTTTACACAGTGAAATTGCAAGTTACAGACGGGAGGTAAAATAACACGAAAAGTAGGTGGATGGGACATTGTAAACTATACACAGGTAAGTTTGATAATGTGATAATGCAACATGCACGCGGTACGGAAGGTCAACCCTCTGCAGCGAATTAGCAGGGGGAGGTCTAAAAAGCTGAAAAATCAGCAAAATATGAAAGGGTTAACATCTCATAATAACCCGTATATAGAGAATTTTACAGGTTGTGACTAGTAATTTTCTTCAGAAATTGGTGATTTGCCTTATAAAGAGTGAATTCAAGGTATTTGTGTTCCATGAATGGGAACTGAGGAAATTCTAGTTACAGAGTTACGAAGACATGCATCCCTTGGCTACAATGAATTGTATCCACACAAAAAAAACTGTCCCCTGCCACCTAATTCGGTTTAGTGAACATTGAGTCACAGATAAGACAACCATATATTTATACCCCCGCTCCGAAGGAGAGGGGGTATACTGTTTTACCCTTGTGTGTCTGTCTGTCTGTCCGTCCGTCTGTCCGTCTGTCTGTCTGTCCGTCCGTAACAAAAATTTCTGTCGCATTTATCTCAGCAACCATTTATCGCAGATGCTTGAAATTTTAACACATTGTTTGTTAAGGCATGCCATATCGTGGGATATATTTTTGTACCAATCGGACGTCAACTTCCTGTTAAATGACGACTTTGCTTAATTTTTAACTAAAACTTTCAAACAAATTTTCGTCAAAGATTTCTCAGCAACTGTTTATCGCAGATGCTTGAAATTTTTACACAGTATTTGTACAGGCATGCCATATCGTGGGATATATTTTTGTACCAATCAGACGTCAACTTCCTGTTAAATGACGACTTTGTTTATTTTTAGCAAAACTTTTCAAACAAATTTCCGTCAAAGAATTCTCAGCAACTGTTTATCGCAGATGCTTGAAATTTTTACACAGTATTTGTATAGGCATGCTATATCGTGGGATACATTTTTGTACCAATCAGACGTCAACTTCCTGTTAAATGATGACTTTGTTTATTTTTTGCCAAAATTTTCAAACAAATTTCCGTCAAAGAATTCTCAGCAACTATTTATTGCAGATGCTTGAAATTTTAACACATTGTTTGTTTTGGCATGCTATATTGTGGGATATATTTTTGTATCAATCGGACGTCAACTTCCTGTTAAATGACGACTTTGCTTATTTTTTCACCAAAATTTTAAAACAAATTTTCGTCAAAGATTTCTCAGCAGCTATTTATCGCAGATGCTTGAAATTTTTACACAATATTTGTATAGGCATGCCATATTGTGGGATATTTTTCTGTACCAATCGGGTGTCAACTTCCTGTTAAATGACGACTTTGTTTATTTTTAGCCAAAATTTTCAAACAAATTTCCGTCAAAGAATTCTCAGCAACTATTTATTGCAGATGCTTGAAATTTTAACACACTATTTGTTTTGGCATGCTATATTGTGGGACATATTTTTGTATCAATCGGACGTCAACTTCCTGTTAAATGACGACTTTGCTTATTTTTTCACCAAAATTTTCAAACAAATTTTCGTCAAAGATTTCTCAGCAGCTATTTATCGAAGATGCTTGAAATTTTTACACAATATTTGTATAGGCATGCCATATTGTGGGATATTTTTCTGTACCAATCGGGTGTCAACTTCCTGTTAAATGACGACTTTGCTTATTTTTAGCCAAAATTTTCAAACAAATTTTCGTCTAAGATTTCTCAGCAGCTATTTATCGCAGATGCTTGAAATTTTAACACACTATTTGTTTTGGCATGCCATATTGTGGGATATATTTTTGTATCAATCGGACGTCAACTTCCTGTTAAATAATGAATTTGTTTATTTTTAGCCAAAATTTTCAAACAAATTTTCGTCAAAGATTTCTCAGCAGCTATTTATCGCAGATGGTTGAAATTTTTACACAGTGTTTGTTAAGGCATGCCATATCGTGGGATATATTTTTGTACCAATCGGACGTCATCTTTCTGTTAAATGAGTACTTTGTTTATTTTAGCCAAAATTTTCAAACAAATTTTCATCAAAGATTTCTCAGCAGCTATTTATTGCAGATGCTTGAAATTTTTACACAGTATTTGTATAGGCATGCTATATAGTGGGATATATTTTTGTACCAATCAGACGTCAACTTCCTGTTAAATGACGACTTTGTTTATTTTTAGCCAAAATTTTCAAACAAATTTCCGTCAAAGATTTCTAAGCAACTATTTATCGCAGATGCTTGAAATTTTACACAATATTGGTATAGACATAACATATCGTGGGATATATTTCTGTACCAATCGGGTGTCAACTTACTGTTAAATGACGACTTTGTTTATTTTTAGCCAAAATTTTCAAACAAATTTTCATCAAAGATTTCTCAGCAACTATTTATCGCAGATCCTTGAAATTTTAACACACTATTTGTTTAGGCATGCCATATTGTGGGATATATTTCTGTACCAATCGGATGCCAGCTTTCTGTTAAATGTCGACTTTGCTTATTTTGCATATTCACATCAGAGCGGGGGTATCACTAGTGAGCATTGGCTCACAGATATCTTGTTGGCCTAGTTTTAAGATTTAAACTTCCTCATAACAAGATGAATGTTGTTACGTTGGCTTTGACTTTCGCATTTTTTAAACTTCTGAATTGTTATGGTAAGTGTATGCTTTAAAATCATAAGTCTTGTTTTCGATTTGAGATTATTATCCGCTAGTGTTAGTGAAATTTCTTAATTATTTTTTCCTTTGTTCCTTGAATCATGTTCAAATGTAGATGGGAGAGTTACGGTGTTTTTACCGGATTTTGCTTAAATTAATGTTATAGTATTATAGATTTATGTGTTTACTGGTTGTATAAAATACAATGAATGCGCAATATGTCCTTTGCTACTTTATCATTCTTAAATATTCTAATATATAAATAGTAATCAGATGAAATTAGTATAAAGTCACGAAAATTAGTTTTTGTCCCCGTTATTAAATTTTGTTTCTGTGTTTTCGTATAATAAAACATGTACTTTGTGTTTCCGCAAACATTGACTTGTCTTCTAGTTCTACCCAATTCCGTCCATTTTTACTAATATTTAAAAAAATAAAATCCCTTTTTAGGCGAAAGCGGTATTGCAATTGCTTTCATGACCTTCTACGTCACGTCAAATTCCTTCCCTTATTTAAACAAGATAAGAATGATACCGTGCTTATAAATTATTTGTAAATATGCAAACGCTTCACGTAGTAATCTTACACAATACTGCAGTACAACTCAGAGTGTTAAATTTTTGTCAACAAACCCACGATGAAAACAACTAGTGACTGTCCATCTTCGACATACGCAAGGTAAGTTAGGTAACTAATGTGTTATTTCTTATTGTTTAAAATTTTGCCTCATCATTTCAGATTTTCATGTTTGAATAATGGTGATTACGTTTTCTTGATCGAGGAGCTGGTACATTGTTAATCCGAAATTCCTCCGACTCAAAACCCTGCTTTTATATTGTGACGTGCGGGGGAGACTCGTCACAATATAAAAGCTGGGGTTAGAACCAGAGGAATCTCGGATCAGTACATTGTACATCAATTTTATGAAGGATTTATTTTGTTTATGTAAGGAGTCATCGATCATTCTGATATAATGTCGGTCTATAGTTATGGATACTGTACAAGGTGTATAGGATTTCTTTAAAAAAAAGAATTAGCGCTATGGAATCCAATATAACGTTTTTGAAACCTTTGATATTTTGTGCCATCTTTGCAGATCTAGCCTTTATGCTTATTCGGTGATTTCATACTGCGTTACTGCACTGTATGATAAGAGTTCATTCATTTCGCTTACAAAATTTGAGAAATTTACAATATTCAGCTTGGTTTTAAAGTGACTCATGAATATGCAAATGGTTTTCTCTGAAAAAATCTCAGAATATAGCTTTCAAGTTTCATACAAGATGCGATTGATTGGATATAAAATATTCCAGATATTACAAAGATATTAAATTAAACATTTGAAAAAGATTAAGATAATTTACCCTTTCTACCTAATATATATATATATATATATATATATATATATATATATATATATATATATATATATATAGGGCTATTTTGGTATATGATTAAATTTTTTGGGCTTTATCTTAAGCAATTTAATACGTGACGTGACAAAACCTTGTTTACGTGTATATCCCAATTTATCGCAAACCGATTCATAAATCCTTAATTATACAACCCTTTCCAGATATATGCGGCTGCTATTACAAAACCATTTCCGTTATTCGTCAACTATTGTGACATAGTAATCGGTGTGCGTAATTTATATTTGATATCCGAATAAGACGTCAAACAATTACGTCGACATGTTCTTTGTATTAATAAAGTTGGAACAAATTGACATAAAAAGTTTATACAAGTGATACAAATCAAGCAATTGTTAACCATAAATATTAAAAAAAATCATATTCATGAGCACTTTGAATCAAATATGATGTTGATAGTACCTTCAGAAAACCTTTGTCGAAAAAGAATACAACCGTTATTTGTTTGTTTATAACACTTCACCATAAGCAATGTTAATGTATTCAATGAAAGTGAAATGAACCAAATTCACATGACTGACAACATATAAGAAGTCGGTCATTTCGCACCTAAATATGTTTGAAAGAGTTATCTACCCTTAATGATGAAAAAAAGACATTTTAATTTCGTCAAAATATCTACGGTTAATGATTCATTTTATTTCATACTTTAATAAAGATTTAACGGGATGGGAGGAATAATGACGGACCAGACCGGGTTTCGAACCCAGGCCCCCCTGAATCTCTAGTCAGATACTCTACCAATTGAGTTATCTGGCGCCGGTATTCGAACCGGTCTGACCGTCACATTCTTCCCACCTTAAATGATCTTCGTCCCCGAAGATCACCTCGGGCTCTTCCCCTGGCAGGAGTTCACCTGTCAGTTCCAGGGGTTGGTCACGGCACCAAATGTAACGGGATAGAAGGAATAATGACGGACCAGACCGGGAATAAAATGTAACCGGAAACAGAGGATTATGTGACTGTGAAAGAACTCTATATTCTCCTAAGTTCAAATTTTACCAACTGATTCAGTTTTCAAAAATTCGTACATAAAAAAAATAATAATAACGCCCAAAATTCAACTGTTTAAAGGTTTCTCCCAGGTTCTGTATTGATTCCCAGATTATGTTCAACACCTCGTTATATAAATGAAAAGATTTTAAAAGTTTAAATAATTTATTATAACAAAAGTATATGTGACTTTAAATAATTGATAACAAATAACACGTATATTTTCCACAAATATAACAGGAATAGTGTAAATATTCTCAAAATAAATTACTAGAAATATGAATATAAATTATACCGAGCGCAGCGAGAGGCGGGCGAAGCCCGCCTCGCGAAGCGAGGATTAATGGTAACACGTATATATAAGAAAATCACTGAAAAATGAATGTTGAATCAGGGGTACTAAGGCCAAAAAAAATTTCTTCCAGCCCTGGGCGCCGCCATATTGGCAGCCATTTTGTTTTTAAAAAGTTAGTTCGATCATTGATTGACTTGTACTTTTCGATGTTTAATGCCCCGAAACTCGCTTTAATAGGTTCTAGTGTTTCAATAGAAGTGAATTTGAATTAAAAGAAATTAAAAAGGAAACCAGATAAGTATCAATAGTGCTTCAATCAAGAAACACGACTTGTTCTATGTATGTCTTATCAAATTATCAGATGGAAAATAAAAACATTAAGTGATTAACGTCAAGGAACCGATCTTTTAGATACAGAACAAAGTATGCAATTTTATTACAGCGGCATTCATATGAATTAAATTGATGAACAATAAAAGAAGAAATAAAACAATTCGGAATCACGTAACTGTCTTCGGCTATTTCCGAAGACAAAACTTGAACGTTTTACGTCTGAAATATGACGTCATAATGTAGACTGAGCACGCGACGTTTAGTTTAACTTTGACGAATGGTACGAGTAGGCAACCATGCAGGCGGATCCTACTGTGTGCTGTGTGCGTTTTAAATAGTTTTTATCATACATAAATCAAATTGCACTGTGTTAAATCTGCGCTCGGTCCAACGGTCACACCGTTTACATATTATTGCAAAAATTTAATAATAGATATAAGTTATGAGGGAGGAATTGAAATATGTATTTTTTGCACTAGTGGGTGGCCATACTTTTTAAAGAAGGACAAGGTCAATAATGAGCACGGGGATTACCAAGTATAAAAATAGTAACACGTACTGAACTATACGACAGACAACATTGGATCAGATTACCTATACATGTATGTAAGGGATTTCTAATTCGACCCTGAATCAATCAAGGGACTCTACTAAGCCTACATTATAAAATAATTACATTGTTAAGGTTTCTCCACCCTCGATGTTTTTATGGTTTAATCTGTGTAATTTTTGTTTAAATTTGATGATTAATATGCAAACAATCAAATCAAAGTTAAATATTGGTATGTTGCAAATATTTTGTTCATGCTGTAGGAGCTAACACAAGTACACTATCAGGACAGTTAATAGAGCAACGACTGCTCTCTTATCAAACATCACATTTATTTTAACTAATTTCGATATAATAAAGCAATTTTTAAAAGAAATTAATCGCAATCCTTCATTTTAAATATTTTAACATTTTAAGGCCATTTAAAATTGCCAGTATGAAAGCTATCACATTTACAGTGCATTTTGATACGATTTTTCAACCATGAATAAGTACAGTTTCGCAACATAAAACGTCTATAACTTTTGAAATAATGGTTCAAACTCACTGAAAATTGGTACATTTGTAATTCATTATATATCCTATCGAAATCAGCAAAGAAATGTTTACCTTGCCTGGTAAAAAAATTATGAATTGTGGTCTCTGTCAAGTTTGCCTATATACGGTTTTATCAGTTTTTCATTGAATTCAGCGATTACTCTCTATGAATTGTTAAACATTGGTGTCATTTCACTTTACATAGCTTAAAATGTGTTAAACACAAGTATAAATCAAGAAATATTGGCAAAACTATGCACCACATAACACTATTATTATAACCGATAACGGTAAAATATTCCGGATTGCTCACAATGACGTCACGCGACAATCGAAAGACCTTAAATAATGCCCTATACTATAGGTAACGAACTCGAAGTTCTTGTGAAGAGAGAGAAAGGAAACGAACCTAAGTTCTTGACCCTAGCAGAGTGAACTCAAGTCTGCCGGGTGGCCCTATATATATACCTAGCAACCCAATCAAACTCCTTAAATAATTCTATAATCCTATAATCTGAGATTATCGGTCTCGACCAATGAAATTGCAGCTAATATAATACGCTCTGGAAGAATGACAACATGGCGGTGGAATCGAAACAAGTATTCCTTTTAAAGGAATGATCGGCAATAATGATATATTGATAGTTAGAAGCAATCAACATGATCAGTTTGATGTAAAATAATTTAAAAAGTACTGTGGTTTTCATCAGCAAAGTGGACCGAAAACCCTTGGCTAGCGAAGATGTGTTTTTTTACAAAATATAGAATATTTTGAATCTGTACAACATAATTTCATCATTATAAACCGTCAACAAATTTAATTTTGAAATAAATTTGGGGAAAACTGTTCGTAAACTCCTTGTCTAGTTTTATATTTTTAACGTAAGTTTTAAATTTTAATGTATTCAGAATACTGAATAGGGCTCTTTAAAGAGCATTATTTAACACGTAAACAAAGAAAGAGTTGTATTAATTAATTCAATGCGACTGAAAAACATTGAATGTCGTCATAACTTGCTATTGAGGTCGCATTAAAACGTAACCTTGTTTATAAATCTGCCGTCTTCCTAGCTACTATTATGCAACATCAAAAGATCGAGGTCAGTTCGTGGAGCAACTTCTTATGATTGAGGTCAGTTCATCGAGGTCACCTGCATTTCGATCGAAATTCTTACGCGCGAGACAAAATGTGTATTCTTGAATTAACAGGTCGAACTGTATTTTATGTATTTTGCATCTCTAAAGGTAAATGAATTGAAATAAAACTGAGTAAAATGTTATAAATACTAAACCAAACTTCAAGTTTTTATAAGAACTACTTATGCAAGCGGAATGTGTGCGCACGTGGAAGCATTTGCCGGATGCCTCATATGGACACAATAGTGATCGGCCGAAGCCGATCACAATAAATAGGGGATATTACAGGATCATGTGAAAACATCGAAATATAAAGCTTATAGAACTTAAACGGCAATACAGACAAAACGGTATGTAATAGATATAAAGTTAGGGTTGAATTAAAGCAAATATATTGGGTTATAATTGTCCGACAATTCAAACAAAGGCTGCGATGGCAAACTTTGTCTCCTTAGTTGCTCAGCTCGTTCACGCTCTTCTCGGTGGATCCTCTTCCTGGGCTTCTTAAAGGTTCCCGGATTTATGAATATGTTGTTTCCTGTCAACTTCCCGATTAAAGAAGGTGTTCCATGCGTAGAGTGGAAATGTCTGATTATTTCAGACTTCCTAGCGTCCTTCACCGTGCAGATGGGGCAGCTCTAAATAAAAATATTCCTCTTATGAAATCTGTCGAAATGCGCAATATAATTATTGTACTTCTTGAAGAGGTGTTTTCCGTTGGTACAGCCCGGAACGGGACAAACCATCCTTTCTTCCGGGAACTCATCACCCTCCTCCTCATCCCGAAATCCATTTCTTACTCTGGGACAACAAGATCTAAAAATCCATGGCTGATGGCTACCAACATAATTTAAAAGACAAAAATTAAATAAATTGTCTACACATATAGTATGCATTTCCTTTATCTCCATATGCTACAAGTTATTCATTTATTAAGCTGCTTAAATATATATATTGAAATCAGATATATGTGATTTTAACTCCATGACTACCGTTAATCTAAACTGATAGTCTCAATATACTGAGATTTAAATATGGCCAGTATTTAATCTCTTTCTCATTTAAAATCAACCAAATATCTAATACATTATATGAAGATCTAACTCAGAAAAGATATTTCATAATAGTTCATCTACTGAACCACAAATACCGTGTAGTTTCTATCAATGAATAATTATCTCTAAATCTGAAGTTAGATAAAATTAAAAGACAAAATGTACTGTTTTACCTTGTAGATATTTCTTCTTATGGTCAAATACTGTGTTTTAAAAAAAATAAAACAACTCTCATCAACTATATCCTCAAAAGTTAGAATAAGCTATAAGGTTTGAAAACAGCTCTGATTCAAACTCGCGACCTTGGTCGGTATGAATTTGCTTAAGTACTCCAAACATACAAATGAATTCATTGACAACTTTGTCACCTACTGTTAATGCCTGGTGATCAGGAACTGCATAAACCTCACTCCACATTGTAAAATAGTCACACAAAACTATGATATACGCATTGCCATCATTTGTTACTGGGAGAGGTCCTACTATGTCAATTCCTATTCTAACCAATGGTGCACCTGTGACAGACTGGCAAATAGAAGATCTATCTAACCCTGGACCTGTTTTAGCCCTAGCTCATATGTCACACTCCTTACACCATCGTCTGACATCTGATGACAAGCCTGGCCAATAAACCCTGCGTTTGATCTAAGGGTACGTTCTCTATCTAAATTCCCTGCTGTTCTGTTTTCATGTAATTGCTGAAATATTACAGATCTGACTTCTCTAAGACTTTATTATGTGATGTATTCCACGTATACACATGTAGTACAATAAGCTGTTTATTATTATCAAAGACTCCCATAGTCCTCATAATGTTTTCAGCTCTTGAGATGCATTTAGTACAATATGACAGGGTGGTTTTGCATTAAATGTTTGTTTAAGGCTACCCATTTGTTTATTAGCAGGTTCAGACTGCTGCATTTTTTTAACTCGTCATGGGACCAAGTATGCAACCAATTTGCGGTGTCATCATGATTAGAATCTAAACTAACGGACTCATTAGAAGTCCCTAGAGGAGCCACTCTCACTGTATCAGATTCAACATGAGGATCCTTGTTTCTTGATGGTGCCCCTTCACAAGTATGATTCTCTACATGACAGTCAGGACAATCATGTCGTTTGCAGTAGCTAGCAGGTCTACGTGATAAACTGTCTGCATTGCAATGTAACCTCCCTGGTCTGTCACCGTCTGTGTACTATACTGAAATCATATGTTTCTATTATGGGGAGCCATCGTGCCAACATTCCTTCAGGGTTTTTAAAAATTTTCAACCAGATTAAGGACGCATGGTCAGTCCTAACAGTAAAGTGTCTACCCCAGAGAAAATGTCGGTATTGTCTGATAAATGTTATCACAGCTAGAAGTTCTTTGTATGTTGTACAGTACTTAACTTGGTGCTTATTTAAGGTACGACTAGCATATGCTACTACTCTTTCTTCCCCATTTTGTATTTGAGATAAGACGGCCCCTATACCAGTGTTACTAGCATCAGTATCTAAAATGAATTCAGGCTGATTATCTGGATACACCAAAATGGGAGCTGAAACGAGAAGTTCTTTGAGTTTGTCAAAAGCTGTTTGATGTACAGGGGTCCACAAAAATTTTGTTCTTTTTCTAGTCAAATATGTAAGTGGACTAGCAATAGTTGAACAATCTGGAATGAACCGTCTATAGTAGCCTGCAAGACCTAAGAAACTACGAACCTCTGTAGCATTACAAGGAACTGGCCAAGATTTAATACTGCTAATTTTTTTTTTTTTTTTTTTCAAATTTTTATAGTATATAGACAGACAAACAGAACACCCCTTTCTCACAGACTCTCACACACAGCAAGTTGGTACAGTGAATTTGTATACACCTATATATATTTAAAGATACATACAGTACAAATTATCTAAAGAAAAAGAAGAAGATTAATATCTACATCATCATTGATGTGTTAATTAAATATTTATACTGGAAAGAGACAACTCCATGGTGACCATCTCTTAATAAAGTCTACAGTAGTAAATAGTTTCCTTTCAGTATTGTAATAGGTTTGTAAATAGGACATTAACATTTCAAAACATATCTTTATATCTTTTCTCGACCTTTGAAAAATAAATTTTTTTACCAATATAATAATCAAATTAACTACATGATCCATATCTGGATCACCTAATAGTACACTCTGGATATCAAATGTTATTCTCTTGCCAGATCTATTAAAAATATAGTCTGACAATTTTGTCCAGAGATTCAAAATTAGTGGGCATTGGTAGAATAAGTGCTTAAAAGTTTCAGGTTCCAACATACATATTGCACATAAGTTATTGTTTTTTATCTTAGAAAGATACAAAAATTTATTTATACCTAAAATTCTATGAATTATTCTGTAATTAAACCATACCAGTTCTGTATCTTTTGTGATTAACTTAGAGTTGCAATATATGAGGTTCCAATTAAAGTCTGGTTCGAGATTTAAGTCAATTTCCCACTTAGATTCACATATTGGCCTATGCTGTAGTTTTGAGATAAAAAAGTCATATAATGTTCTTGAGCCTTTTTTATCTTTACACAGAATTTTTATAGATTCTAACTGGTACGGTTTTACTACTAATTCATGTGAAAATTGCCTGATACTGGGCCAGGAGCTTAATATAGCCTTTTTTAAGCCTTCATATTTAGTAAATGGTAGCTTAACTAGGTAATCATTGGTTATTTGTTCAAAACTAATAAAATTCCCCTGCTTATCCAGCAGATCATATAAAATATAAAAACCCTTTTCATATAAAGACTTATAAAAAATATAGTTATTTTGCATACTGATCTTCTCATTAAACCACAAAGGTTCTAATAATATATCATGTTCACATTTTGGCTCTATAGAATCCAGAAAATCAGCAAAGTAAGATAGAGTTTCTTTCCAAAATAGATTTGTTGTTGAATTAGCTTTTTGTTTAGAATACTTTGATCCAAATTGTATGAGATGAGCAGTGTTACAATTAATTACTTCATTGAAAAACATGGACCATTCCGAATTAGAGTGAAGAAGCCTTCTTATCCAAGTAAGTTTAAGAGATTTTATGTATGTATCAATATGAACCATTCTACATCCCCCTTTATCATAGTCCAACTGTAAAGTTTTCCTAGATACTTTATCAATTTTATTACCCCAGATATATTTATAGAAAACTTGCTCTAATTTTTTAATCCACTGAGAGTTTGGTTTAGGTAACACTGTAAATAAATGGTTAAACTTGGATAAGAATAAGCTTTTCACAACTGTAATTCTGCCAATAGGAGAGATGTTTCTCTTTGACCATTGTGTTATTTCTTGTTGTACCAGATTAAATTTCTCATTAAAGTTCAGATGTTCCATGTTTTCCAGATTAGCTGTATAAGTTACACCTAAAACTGTAAAAGGTTCATATGTCCACTGGAGCCCAGTATCTTGACAAAGCAAAACTTGACTGTTAATCATGGATCCTATCCAGATTGCTTTAGTTTTGTTAATATTAGGCTTAAGCCCTGAAAATTTTGAAAACTGGAAGAGTAGGTCGAGAGCAGACTTGAGAGATTTTTCTGATCCATCTAAAAACAGAACTGTGTCATCAGCATACTGTTGTAAACAATTTTTTTCTTTTCCTATTTTAATACCTTTAATATTTATATTTTGTCGTATCATGTGTCCCATGATTTCGACACACAGGTTAAAAAGATATGGAGAGACAGGGTCACCCTGTCGACAACCCCTTCCAATTTCAAAAAATTCTGAGAAGATCCCATTCTGGATAACGCATAATTTTGCCTTATTATATAATACTGATATCCATTTGATGAGTTCATGACCAAAATTAAAAAATCTTAACGTATCATACATAAATCTCCAAGATATGGAGTCAAAAGCTTTTTCGAAGTCAATAAGTAAAATCATTCCTGGAATTTGTTCTTCTTTAGTGATGTGAAGAGCATCATATATAAGCCTAGTATTTTCTCCAATAAACCTATCTTTGAGGAAGCCCTTCTGATTATCATGAATTAAAAAGTTTAAGACTGTTTTTATTCTGTTTGCAATGCATGCTGATGCTATCTTATATGTAACATTAAGTAAAGATATAGGACGCCAGTTACTCAGGTATTCTCTTGGCTTATTTCCTTTTGGTAGTATTGATATTATACCTTGTTTTTGAGTTATAGATAATTCCCCTTTATTAAATCCAAAATTTAGTGATCTAATCAAAAAGTGCCCAATATCCTTCCAAAAAAATTTAAAAAATTCTGCAGAGAAGCCATCAGTACCAGGGCTTTTATCATTTTTCATTCCCTTCAAAGCAGCAAGGGCTTCCTCTCTAGTGATAATACCCTCTAATTTACATGACATATCATTATCTAATAAGTTAACCTTTGTCTTATCAACTATTGTACTAATATCAACATCATGTAATTTGTTATCACAACTGGAGTACAGATTTTTATAAAAATTTTCAATTTCCGACAGTATGTCAGATTGATCTGTAATAGTATCACCATTGCTCTGCACAAGTTTGTTTACTGTTTTATTTACATAATTTCGTTTTTCTAAACTTAAGAAATATTTTGTAGATTTTTCTCCATGCTCAATCTATTTGAGTTTTGTTCTTACAAATAATCCTTTGATATAATCTTTTCGAAACTCTTCCAGTTTGGTTTGAGCAATGGATAATTTTTCTAAAATTTCCTCGGATTAATCAACGTTTCTTAATTCTTCCAACCGTTTAATTTCTTCTTCAAGGAGTTTAGTATTCTCATTTCGAATTCTTTTTTTATTAGAACAATAACTTATTGTGATTCCTCTTATGCATAGCAATAGTTGTTCAAAAAAGGATTGGTCATTAATAGTGAATAATAGTTGTTCGTCCTGAATAGAGGTGACCATTGAAGGATTGAAGGGAGGGGCAATATATTGCGCTTTTATTTTTGATAATGTGTCTTTAATTAAGTCAACATAAGTTTTGTCATGAAGAAGTGAGTTATTAAATTTCCAAAAACCCTTTCCCTTTTCGAATTTAGTAAGAGATATGTCAAGTTCAATCATTGAGTGGTCTGACCTATATCCAGGATAATATCAGCTTTGTCAACTAAAGACATCAGCTCACTAGAAATTAAAAAATAATCTAGTCTAGCTTTTTTAACTGGTTTTGCCTTAAACCATGTAAACCTCTTTCGTTGTTGGTATTTTAACCTCCATGGATCAACCAGACCATGTACTTCTTTCATATTTAAAACTACATCGCGTGCTTTTTTGTTGTTAGTATTGACATAATTGTAATAATCTAAAGTTGTATCTTGGACAAGATTAAAATCACCTGCCATTATAACAAAGTCACCATCAAAATTATCTACTAACTCAGATAAAGATACAAAAAAATCTGGGCTGTCTGTATTGGGCCCATAAATATTTGCCAGTAAAAAAGTATATTTGTCAAAAATTTCGACCTCAATAGCCAACAGGTTACAATCATTATCCTTAAGTACATTTAAGACTTTATATTCAAAGTTATTGTTAAAAAGTATGGCTGTGCCTCTGGCATTTGAAGCACTTGGGGAGATATAAACATCATGCCCCCAGAACGATCTAATTTGTACATAATCATCAGCAGTAAAATGTGTATCTTGAAGAAAATAAATAGAGCAATTTTTTTGTTTAATATAGTTTAAAACGTCTCTTCTTTTTTCCATTCCTGCAAGTCCCCTGCAGTTCAATGACATAATCTTAACACTCATTATAGGTTAAGACATAGTGGATAAAAAAATAATATTGTACACACATATATATAAATAGTTGTAAGAGTAGTGTACATGTTATTCAGGGGACGAGTTGGGTTTAAAACATTCAAATACTCCACGACTAAGGAAAAATCTATACCAACCTGCGACGCACACACACTATTCACTCCGAGACAAACATATAGAAGCAAGAAAACACAAACAGAAAGAAAAACGATTACAGTTAATTCCATTATAGAAATCGCACAGTGTTATTTTTTTGCGTTGGCCAGTTCAGAAACTACTGAGTCGCCACCGGAAGTTGACACTGGTATCATAATACCACTTGGAGAAACCCACTCGGAACGGGTTATTTATTTCCGGGATTGTTTTTCGCGCAGTTTCTCGGTAACATCGTCAAATATGTCGAATCTAATGCGACGTTTTCCATACTGTCCGTACACATGTCCGTTGAAGTACCACGCTGATGATATCCGTTGGTCGCTACTCAGTCTGGAAATGAGGGTCGCATTATCTCTGGTGACGTCATCGGTGATTTTGACTCCTCTAGTCTTAATATCGGACCTCTTTCGCATTATGGTTGTCTTAGCATCCATGGTCCGCATTTTGATAAGAATTGGTCTTGGTCCTTCTATTCCTCCTGGAATTCTGTGTACAGCTACGACATCCTGTGGGTCTATGGCAATGCTCACGCTCTTTGACAGAGTGTCGTTTATCAAATCCAAGCAGTTTTCTCCTTTATTTTCAGTGATTCCGTGAAATTTTATATTAAATTTCCTTGAATATTGCTCGTTGTAGTTTGCTTTTGAGAGAGCGTTTTGTACCATGTTCTCATTTTCTTCTACCTGTACATGAATTCTGTTCAGAGCCTCGCTTTGTTCTTCTAATTCTTTTCTAAGATCTCTATTTTCTCTCTCTAATTCTAAAATTTTTTCATCGTATTTCTGTTCTATTTTTTCTTGATGTTTTTGGAATAGCTCCTCAACAATGCCTTTTATTAGTTTTTTCACATCATCGCCTTTAATAGTTTTTTTTAGTTCATCCTTTATTTCGCCTAGTTGGGCATGTATCGAGGCCCATTCACTCTCGACCGTTTTTGCAGTAGTTGCTGGTTTTGTAGTTTTTGGTGTTTGAGGTGTTGTGGGCGTTTTGTCAACTGTTTTTCAGTGTTAAGTCGGCGAGTTGTGACACCATCTTTCGGCATGTTGAAATATTGCTTAATTGTATTCGGCCTATTCATGTACATGTAAACATGTATACACAGTGAATCTATTTATAGATCGGACGTGAACAATACCCAGTGTTAAATGAAGTACTCACGGCGTCAGAGAAACCTTTCTAACTCCACCTTTCCATGGAATTTTACAAATTTCAGTTGAAGATAGTTAATCCCAACTCACTACACACAGAATTGGAAAAATTCGAGGGTCTCGCTAGTCTCTAGTTCCCTAATTTTGGCCACAGTTGCACCGCTGTTACTGACGGTGACCTACCTGGTCAAGCGCCATATTTGGAATCTGCTAATATACTGCTAATTTTATCGGGATCACATTGAATCCCTTGTGCCGAAACAACATGGCCTAAAAAAGAAACCTTTCGCTGAAACAATTCATATTTAGATGGTTTAAGTGTTAGATTTGTTGATCTCAATTTGTCAAAATCTATAATCAGATTTTCAACTGCTTGTTCAAAACTGGAACCAAAAGCAATGATGTCATCAAGATAACAAAGACATTTCTCCCATCTAAAGCCTCGTAAAACTAATTCCATTAGTCTTTCATAACAACTAGGGGCATTTGAAATTCCAAAGAGTAAAACTTGAAATTGAAATAGACCCATATGTGAAGTGAATGCAGTCTTAGGTGTATCTTCCTCTTCCATTTCACACTGCCAATAACCTGAGACAAGGTCTAAAGTACTGAACCATGAAGCACCTGCCAAAGCATTTAGAGACTCGTCTATTCTAGTTAAAGGATAAGCTTTTTTTTAGTGATCTTGTTTAATTATCTGTAATCTACACAGAATCTCCAAGTTATTTCTTTCTTTTCCACTAATAACAAAGGGGCAGACCATGGACTCTCACTGGGCTCTATGATGTTTTATCTAACATTTTCTGTATTTCTTTCTCAACTATTTCCCTCTGTGCATAAGGTAATCAACGAGGGGGAATTTACAAAGGTTTATTATCTCCTGTATCTATCTTATGTTTAACTATCTTGGTACTACCAAATTTCCCGTCCGGACCAACAAAAATGTCCTTGTAGGACAGTAACAAATCGAACAAAGTAGATTTTGGTTTAACATTTGGATGTTCTATCAAACAAAAATTGTAAATGTTCGGGTAATTCAGGTAAATCATCTGTAACTGACTCACACTTGGGATTTGACTGTACAATATTAACAAGTTGCAATGTAGCAACAGTTGTATGTTTTTCAAATCTAACTAGCTTGTTTAAAATACTTGTTACAGAAAATTGTACATTTTCTGAATTGACCAAAGTTCTTGCCACTAATAGACCTTTCTTTTGTAGAAACTGAAATGGTTCAACAATATTATTTACAGATGCATTCTTGACACCTACAGCATAACCTGGTATTATGACTTCACTTTCAGGTGGAATTACAACTCTTTTGGACAGCTTGACTCTAGCACACACTGGAGAATAGTCTTTATCTAACTGAACCTGTTGCTGATCGACAAACATCAGAGTGCCTTGTGCAATATGAATTTTCACATCATGTTGCTCGAGAAAATCCATTCTCAAAATCCCATTGAGGTCATCAATCTCTGCAACAATAAATTGAAATGAAGATCAACTGTCCCTAATTTGTTTAACTTACCACCATCTGCTGCAGTGAAACTTAAGTCTGTTTGTACTAATACTGGTCTATTTTTCAAAGTCATAAAAACATTTTTAGATAAAATACTTGCAAATGAACCTGTGTCAACTAAAAACTTATGTACAACATTTTCAACAGAACAATTGGTCGATAAGCAAAACTTTCTCAACACATTGATCCTAATAGTTTTGCCCTCTTTCACATCACTAGGCTGGGCCACACTAGAGCAACCCCTAATTGTTTTCCTGGTTTGTCTGTTTGTCTATCTTTGTATTTCTAGAATTACTTGAACCCCTTTGACATGGTTGAAGACAATCTTTAGCTATGTGTCCAAACTGATGGCAATTGTAACAATCTACAGATGACATTTTTCCAGAATGTCTCCTTCCTCCTCTATGTACTTTGTTAATTGATTTGGACAATTTATCTACACAAGATTCTAATGTCTAAAACAGTTCACTCAAACTCTTCGACTCTGAAGGAGAGTCTTGTTGGTGTTCAACATGTAAGGAATCTGCATTTTTAGAACCACACTCTTAGATTGAACCAAATTTACATCTTCCACTCTAACAGGTTTTGACACATGTAACTGAGAACCCTTAACTGCCTCAAATTCAGTAGCTAATGATAATGACTGTGAATGATGGTAAATAACATGGTCGTGAATAGCAGGAGAGTTGCCTATCCCATTGATAAACTGTTCGAGGACATTGATCTCTCTATCCCTATATGTCAAGTCTGGAAATGCCAAACACTCTAGTCTCCTTAGAGAATAGCCATAATCTGAAGGACTCTCGCCAGACTTCCTTCTACGTGACCTAAACTCACACCTATGAGCTATCACTAACTCTTGTGGATTGAACCTTTTTGTCAGAATTGATTTAGGTGATTCATAATCAGATCGTTGCTCAATGGCAAGATCACCTAACAACTTCTGAGCCTCTCCTCTCAAACACATAACCAGTTGTTGACCTTGTTCATCATAATTCCACCTATTCCATGAAGAGACTTGTTCAAAATGTACTATAACATCTTTCCACTCTACATATCTTCCATCAAGCTTATCTGGTTCTTTTTCTTTTCTGATAGGGTATATGAAATATGAAAATAAAGACATATTTTCATTCCCCCTCATAACTTATTTCTATTATTAAATTTTTGCAATATAATTTATATTCATATTTCTAGTAATTTACTTTTAGAATATTTACACTACTCCTGTTATATTTGTGGAAAATATACTTGTTATTTGTTATCAATTATTAAAAGTCACATTTACTTTTGTTATGATAAATTATTGAAACTTATCAAATCTTTTCATTTATAAAACGAGGTGTTGAACATAACGGTAGGCACAACAATGATACGTACTATCGTAAATCAATTTGAGCTGCTTATATACTTAAACATTGCGTTACAGAAGAAGTTAAACAATAGATAATAATAGTTATACCTATAATACATTTCTGATAATGGGAAACGGGGTGTTTTTGTATGTCAGCTGATTGACCAAACTATTGAAGCAGTACAGATACAGGGAGATCCATATGAATGCCTCCAATAACACAGAGAAAAACATCACAGAGGATCCGCTGTTATACTGACAACCGCCCCATACATACCATAATAATCATACCTCGATGATGCGACGCCCCTCAAGCTGATATGTTTAATTTAATCATTCTTTAACATCGGTAAATATTGTTGTTATAACATGTTTATTTGAATAAACATGGTTGTAACACAATATGTCCTGTTGTCTTATTATTTATTTGCGAATTCAACAGCTTGCTAAAACGTTCACTGGGATATGAATTGGTTTTCAATTGATCAAATCTTCTAAAAAGATTTTAACAGGGTTTGATCACATGTGACCAACCCACTTCATATCCCCGTGAACTTTTTAACATTGCTGTTTATTTCTAACAATTGTTTGAAAAAGCAAATATTCATAATCATAAACATAACCATGTTTGAATGTTTACAATAATGCAACTGTCGAACAATCAGTGTGTGCCATTAAAAAATTCACACAGAATTACACGTCTATGCTATTCTACATATTCATAAAAGGAAACATGTTTGCAAATGTTAATATTACAAATTCAGAGACAATGTAAATGCATACAATTGATTACTATTTATAATTCACACAAGATATATATGAGGTACGCAACTGATGCAGAAAGGATATCTTCTAATTTTTAAAGAGTACCTTAACCGTTTAGCATCTCGACAAAGTTTGATGTTGAATATGCAAGAAAACAAAATACATTAATTTTGTCATACCTTTCAGATCAACAAGTTCGGTTATAAAACACAGTTTCAATTTCATTAAAGTCAATAGAAAAAAGGAAATCAGTTAAAATCACTTACATCCACCAAAGAAAATAGTGTATTTAATTTTTTACGTACATTTTATTTGTTAAGAATGTTGTAGGTTGCCTAAAGGTTCAGATTTTAAAATTGATTCAGAATGTAATATTCTTGTTAAAATTAGCGTGTTAAATGCTTAAGAAAATTATTTATTTTAATTATAAAAGAAACAGCGTTTTTAATAATTTTTGAAAGTTTGTCAATGCATGCACAACAATATTATATCTTAACAAAGTTGTAAAAACTATTTATAATTTATTTACATAGCGACGTAAGATTACCATTTTTCGGACGAACTAAATACACAATAAAATAGGGACTGGGCTAGATGACCTGCTTGACTTTCTGATTTGATACATCGGAAGAAAAACATTTACATTGATAGGGAAATCAGCGAGTGACGGTGAAATAAGATATAACTTGTTCTCTTAGCAATCGCAATCGGTAATAATACATTCCCCAACTTGACCTATTTTCACAGATTTCCAATGTACACTATAGATACCACTATTTGTAAATATTCCAAAATCTACATTTAACATAACATAGTAACTAAAAATCTTCTTAAGAAGAGAGTGGGGGATTTTTTGCATGTTTACATAGCAATCTCCACTTGTTACTTTCAGACAGATAAGGTGTTATATGTAGTTATCAAAAATATTGATTTTCAACAATTCCATTTAAATGGTAAAGAAATGATAATGCTGCTTATCTGCGTTGATCGCTGTATAATATCAAAGAGTTTACATTAACAACAGCTGGTATCCACATCTGTGTCGAAATCTTCATTAATCAAGATGAATGCGTTTTATTGGACGATATCCTTTAAATGTTTTACACTTCTGTATTGTTATGGTAAGTTGCTGTATTCATTTTATTCATACATGTATTTGCTCTCACTTCTGCAAACTCCAATGAGATGTTTACGTTTCTTTGTTTTTATGCAACTGTTATATACATGTGTCGAGATGTCCGTTCTCTGATATAATTTATAGACAAACAAAATCAAAGCTTTTCCTCTCCAAAATGCTTAAAGATAGTTATTATCTTGCAAATTCATACCAAAATTTTCCATTCCTTATTTTGAGGAAAATCACAAACGATTTTCGTTTCGGAATGCAACATAAACTTTACCGCTGGATGACCACAAACATACAACGTACAACTTATTAAAGCGGGTGTGTGCCGCTTGAATAAGATTACCCTCTACAAAGTATAACACTTTGGTTGGCATCTAAACACAGTTGGTATAAAACAATCAGTGGCAATGTGGGTTGCACAGCGACCCACCTACCAAACCATTAAAACAACTTGTCCATATACGATTTCAAGTAAAATGAAGTGAAAAGCCTTTTATGAAAGCAATTCACCTATTAGATGGTACGAACAATGTGTTTTATTTCTGCTAAGGATCTCTTTGCCGCAGCGGATACTTGACAATTGAGAACGGTAAAGAATTTTCCAGGCACCATGCAGAGTTGTAGAGCCTATCTCATAATCCAGTTGAACCTATGGTCAATACAATAACACACCCCAATAGGCATGATTGATATGTTTTTATTTGCAGACATACGGCGTGTGCACTAAATTTGTTCATTTACTATTGAGTGCATATTTTTATCTCATTTGCGATGACCAGTTTTTACTTCTCGTTTTTCACTTTCTTCATCAGATTGTTTATTTTTTCTGTCATGTTTATCATTTATAGAACTTGAATGCTTTTATTCATTTCATAGGACATTTGGTCCCGGACCTTTTCATTTCTGTCTCATTAGCCGACGATTGATTATATATATATTTGTCTCATTTTGCTTCAGTAAAGCGGCCAATCGTAAATTATAATTCCTCACACTTAAATATCATAATCACAGTAAGGTCGTAAGAATACACGAGGTAAAAAAAAAAGATAAACACTTAAGCAGTGCATTCTTAGAAAAAACAATTCAAAAGATAAACACTTAATTGGCGCATTCTTGAACAGTGCATTCTTAGAAAACATAATTCAAATGGTTTTCAAAATATAAAACAGTTATAACAGATAAAGGAAATCACACGGTAGGATTTATCATATTCATTGTCATATTCGTATTGTAACATTATCATATTCATAGTTTTATAAGTATATTCATAGGCGTTCTTTATCAATATTGATCTCGATGATTTTACTTTCAGAAAACCTATGTCTAAGAAACAGCACTATTCTTAGCCTTAGTTCGACTCACATTAATAACTCTGCATCATTAGCAAATGATGGCGTCATATCCCCTAAAGAGATGTATTGTGCTATAACTGACCGTGGTCTAGACAGAGCATGGCTGCAAGTAGATCTTGGAAAACAGTTCAGTATATATATATAAAGATATATTACAGAAGAGAAAGTGAGTATTCACTTTATACGTATTTCACAAAACAGTTCAGTATAAAGAGCATAAAGATATATTACAGAAGAGAAAGTGAGTATTAACTTATATGTATTTCACAAAACAGTTCAGTATAAAGAGCATAAAGATTTATTACAGAAAAGAAAGTGAGTATTCACTTTATACGTATTTCACAAAACAGTTCAGTATAAAGAGCATAAAGATATATTACAGAAGAGAAAGTGAGTATTAACTTATACGTATTTCACGAAATAATTATTTTTCAATCAATGATCGTTTTATTACTTTTTCGTTTGAACCAGAAAATATATGTAAAAAATCATATACAATTATCATTTAAGAGGAAACGCAACATCCGGCAAAATAGTTTTGAGTAGGTCCCATATCTGAATAACAAGTTTTCCTATCTTTACTAAACTTGCTTCCATATTGCATGTGGGTAAACTCAACGACTTAACAAACAGGAATTTTAAATCTGATCCTTAAAATTGAGATGCCTGTCAATATGATGTTTGGGACGTGTTAAACATTTTAGAGCAGTATCCCATGATTCCTCTGTCAGTTTAGGGAACACAAGGAAATTAATCACGAGTCATCGTTTTCTTTGACAAACAATACCGTCCATTCTTTAAACTAAACTCAACTAGTGTACTTAAAATTTCGTTTCACAATAGCATCCATGTGATCTTTTTATTACATACAAAAAGCGTGAATATGGTTATTATCAATATAAACTGGAATATGTAACATGTTTTCATACTCTAAAAGGTTCTGTAAAATTATTATTCTGTACACAGGCGTAAGTATCACTAATGCACCATCCAAGTTTAGTGAAAATATGACCAGTTAAAATTTGTTGACATATCTCTAAGTTTTCTCATTAACCTTCTTGTTTTCTACCATAATAGAGATCGTTTACTATAATTTTGAGTATAATGTAATAAAAATTACTTTGTGTAGTTGATGTCTTGTCTCGGCAAGCTTTTTAATTTTTGATCAATATTTGAATTTATTGAATTATTTATCAGATCACTGGAAGCAGTTCAGATTCAGGCAATTTTATCTGGATATATCAAACTCGTCAGTAACAAAAACAAAAACGTATACATCACAGAGAACCCGCTGTTACACTGACAACACTACATATCCCTACCTACCTCAAAACAAAATAGAAATCCCTTGTATACAGACGGCGAGGTACGTTATTGTGGAGACCACATACGACGCTCCTGAAGATAACCCTACAAGAGGAGCCATCCTTGAAATATGTGAAATAGAGGTCTATGGTCTGTACATGACACCTTATATAAGTATGCTAGTAAACTTGTCTATGTATTAAAAATAATTTCCGTTCGATGGGTGTAAATGTTTTTTAATCACATTTTCTCTTATTCACAAAATCCATCAAGACCTCTCTTTGTCGAAGAAGTTCTCTGGCTTCAAGATTTTCAGCAATAAAAATGATAGCAAAACCAATATATTAAAAGGATTATTTTTTAAACTAAAATGTCGATGCTTTATATTTTTTAGGATGTGTAGTTGGACACTATGACTTTGATTGCAGATTTTGTCAAGGATGTCAAAAGAATGACTTTAACGGTATGTGAGCGTATGATTATTTTAAAAGAGTGCATCGATTTCTAGATCTGTATGATTTCTTCAATCACTGAGTTTCACAATCTCTGCACATAAGGTATTCATTTCCTACCCAAATTTCTTACCGACTTTAGTAATTATATGCCATGTCGGCTTCAGTCGATGAATTTACCCGTTTATCATACGCTTTTTCGGAAGTAATAAATATTCGCGTTTGTCGTAAAGAACTATGTATGATATTAGTCAAATTTGGCCCCCATAATTCGCTATTTTTAAAGTGATGCAGGTACAATAATTTGTTGTGTTATTTTATAAAAGAGTTGACATAAATTATGAGTTTCACCTATATATTCGATTTATATGCATTCACTGGCAGTATATGACGTCAGAAGAACACTATTTCTTTATAATACAATCAAAATCAGTCGAAAATTGACATTTTTCTTATCTTTTTTGAATGGGAAATATAGAGCGACTCTTTGAACAAGAACGAACTTTATGTCGCTTATAGGTACCGGAGAGATACGTCTTGGTGAAAATGTTTTGTTTGTTCAAACAGTCGATCAATGTTTCCTTAAAGAAAAACTGCTCCAAAACAAACCGTTTTATGCTAAAAATACGAAAATGGCGGGAAAAGGTTTATTCTCTGATGTCATATTTCTAAATTTAGGGCACTAAATTCAAAATGAAAATTATGAAAAAACTTCAAATGTTAATGAGGATACGAATCAGTAAAATGACAATGTTCATTTGAGGGGGCCATTTTAGGCTCGAACCATATATTATCCTTTCTATTGATAATGTGGGTCATCTTTGTCAACAGTTTTTTGTAAAGATATAAAAATTCAATTGCTGCACTAGTAACTATGCCATGCAGGTGTGTAAAATCTACCTGAAACTTTGCCATTCATTCTCCTCACAGATATTTTAGTAAACATTCAGTTTACTTAGTGGAATAGTTTATTTCGTGAATTAAACGCCTATAACCTAGTTGTTGTTTTTTTTATATCTTTCTAAATATATTCAGGTTGCTATTCAAAGTGTATCAACTCAATGTGTGATAAAAATGACAGAAAGTGTACCTACGAATGTATACCTGGGTACTGGGGAGATCTCTGTGATCTTACGTGCCCTTTGACTTGTTTCGAGCTTAACTGTAACATTAGCACTGGGCACTGCTTGAAATGCCCACTTGGTGTATGGGGAGCTGTCTGTGATCGGGTGTGCCTTACTTCGTGTTACGGAGGAGACTGTGACAAAGAAAATAGCACCTGTACACATGGATGCCTGGCTGGAAAGTTTGGTGACACATGTGAACACAATTGTAGTTCTTGGTGTGTAGAACAGACGTGTGAACAGCACAGTGGACACTGTACTGATGGATGTGTGCAGGGCTGGTTCGGGGAACAATGTGACAGTGAGTCTTTATAATGTTTCATTTATATGATATATAAAAGGTTTACAAAAGAAGTTGTTAAATCTAAATCAAGAATGACACCTTGGTAGGCATAACGCCTATCTGATTACTAGTATCAGTAAGAATAATATTGGTATTGCAGAATAAAATTCGTTTTTTGAGATTTGTTTTTAGAAACTCTGAAATCATAAGTTTGACAGTTGCTGTGAAACCATTTAAATCTGTAGCGTAAAATATCCATTGTATGTCAATTTATGAAAAGATTAGTACAGATGCAATTCTTGCATATGCTTTTATGTAAAATAAATAACGAATGTTCTCGCAATTTTATCGAATGATCGGTAGGCATCATGGGATTTACACGCAAAATATATGTAATTGGTTAATGACCATGATAATTGAACAAGTAAAAAGTATCGTCCTTTTGATTTCAATGCAAATTTATTTAAATAAATAGTTTAATTTATTTTCTCTAGGACCCCTGTTGCATCATGGATGTTATAGTTCGAACCATCAACTTCCTCTTGTTCTCAATACAATCATCGTGGTACTTTGTTTGAGTCTTATTCTGAATGTTCTACTTACTATTAGGTAATTAGTATCTTATTTAAAGGGGCGTGGTGGTCCCGATTTTGGTCAAATTCTATTTTTATGTTTTTATTATTTACAATGCTTTTGAAATGCATTTCTAATGATCGAATAAAATTTGAGAGTCATTCGTAGAGTTATAAGCGAGATACAGGGCTAACAAATCTTTGTACTGTAAATAAGGCTCGTGTCCTGTTTTAGTTTACATAGGTTCAATATACCAGTAAAAATATTTTCCTAGCTTATTTGTCTATCTTTTTATTTATTTTAAGCATAAATAAACAGTTTCTCATGTTTAGCGAAGAATTTCAAGCTCTGTAACTCGCTTATAACTCAACAAATGACACTCAAATTTTGGTTGCCCATTTAAAATGCCTTTCTGAAGCATTGTAAATATTAAAATCGAAAAAAAATTTTTTGACCAAAATCGTGACCACGCCCCCTTTGGTATATGCCACTTTAAACATAGTTTTTTACTTTATAGACAATTTCGTAAAGAAAACACAATTCAAATACATACATGTTTTGATGTCGCCTTACATTTTCCACTTAAGTCATATTCTGCAACCATACATAATTCAACAGTATTTATTTTGATGATGTATTACACGATCTATATTTCACATGATCTACCTAACATTTTGTGATTCCCCCTTCAATTTAAAACAATATTAAACAACCTGATATTATATTTGATCACAATATTATTGTTTGAAAATAAGCCTCTCCTTTGATTTGTTAATTTGTTGTACCATGTACATTCGTTCACTCTTGAGAAGACTTAGAAAGTCTTTGAAAATTTTTAACCTTAACTGAAAACAAATTTGTGTAGACGGTTCAATGTCGATAACAAAGTGTTTACCAGCGTTAAAATGTATTGCATTAAACACAAAGCATTTTTTGCCGAGAATTTGAATTATCAAGAATTTTTACAGTTTGTTGTTTTGTATATTTTTATAAAATATAGGTTTTTTAGTTGAACTCAGGCACGTAGCATCGTTTTTGAAAGTTGGGGGGGGGGGGGGGGGGGGGGGCAGACTCATCCAAAAAATCGTGACAAGCAAAAAAAAAGGGGGGAGGATTTTGAATTTTCACAAATCATCAACATCCTAATCCGTGGGGTGGAGGGGGGGGGGGCGTGGAGTATCTAAAACTTCAATTTCACTCAAAAATTTCCTTATTTTCATACCAATTTTTTTCATACTTCCTAAAAAGTACTCCATGATAAATGATAATTCAATTTTTTATATGTAAATTTAAGGAAATTACTTCCTGCGAGAAAAAGTGGGTGCTTACAAAATGCTAACAAAATTGTTAAATGTTCTCTTGGTAAATTTTTCAAAATAGAACATTGGTTATTAAATAGAATTAAATACTAAAGCTTAGAGTGGTTACAGGCTAGCAAATACTTTATTACTGAGCAGTAAATGAAAAGGTTTACTGCACCTTTGATAGTAATTTTATACGAAAAACGGAAATGAAAATTAATTTACAATTTTTATTTTTTTAGAATAAATGTATGTATTTTTACAATTAAAATTGTAGAATGTGTTGGAATTGTAGACGAAAAAAGAAAAAGCAAGGCGGACAAAATCAGGAGGTCGATGATCCGTCTTCTACCAATGATTTATCACCAGTAGATGATCCGTCATCTACCAATGATGTATCACCACACCATGTGATATACGAGAGAGTAGAGGAGGATGGTGGTTATCTGACTTACCCGAGTCGTTCGTCTATCTACGATCAATTAGAGAGAAATTAAAAGATGTCTGAGCCGTCCTTCTGAATGATTTGTTAATTTTAGCTCAACAGTATATAGTATAACTTGTATCAAATGGAGTCTAAACTAAATTTTGCCTGTCCTAACTATTTTTTCAATATATATCTAAAAATCTATCTATGACAGTTGGGTACTATGGGTCCCTTTCGTTCACAAAGGAAGCATTTCCGCTCTAATATTGTTACAAACAGCTTTTTCTTTTCCAACTGAGGGATCTTACCGTTCTTAAAATTATCCTTACCTTTCACATCCTAGTTGTTTCTTGAAAGATTTTTGACACATGTGTAACGCATTCTTGTTTCGAGATTCGGAAATTGGTCTGAAAGTTTGCTCAATTCGTCTGCTCTCTTTGGGTCATTTTTCCTTTAAAAAGTCGTTCTTGATTACAAACATGCGGAATTTGTTCATGTCGCGAATAATCCATCTACAGTTCTTGGTATCTTAGACATTTCGATCCATCTTGTAAGATATGATCCAAGCCTTACCGTAAAAAACGAAAACGTCTCACCTGGTTCAGGTCTACTGGATATGAACTTTCCCTTTAATCAATCTTTCGACAAACCATATAGACTCTTACAATCGCCAAAAAAAACTTTTCAGTTCGTCGTAATTTTGAGCGGTTTCGGACGACATTAAAACGTATACATATCTATGTAATATCTATATAATAATTTGAAAAACTGTTAAAGTGTACAATGGCAACCATGTATAGACGCCATTTTTCAATTTTTGTACCTGGCAAGATAATATTTGCTTTTTGAAATATTATAGGATTTATGATGATTAACAAATGTACCAATGTTAAGTGGGTTTGAACCAAAATATAAAAGGTTATATACATTTAGATTTGCTGTATTTTTTTCTAATCAGAATCCATTGTATATGTTGCATGAATTATATACATACTGGCAAGTTGACATTGCTTTAAACTGTTTAAAAACATAAAATAAATGGTAATGATTAATTTCTAGAAAGATTTGGTTTTACATTTGGAACAAGGGCACCGCTAAGCGGAGCATCCCCTCACGGCATGAATAATTTTGTGGAGGATGCATTATTTAGGAATTTATAGTTATGAAAATGTAAATGAGGATACCACATTCTACTAACCCTCCGTTAATACGAAAACTACTTTTCTTGAGCAAACAAGTTGCGCGAGGGAATAATTAAGTATGGAATTATGTGATGTTTTATTTGAGAGCACTTGCTGAATTTGCTCTGATAGTATACCTGTATTAGCTCCCACAGAATGAAAATTTGTTTACAAATTGATCTTCGAATTTAAACAAAAATTTCATGTATATAAAAATCGATAAAATTAACTCCCGTCAGTACTTTGATTAATTTTTTTTCCAAAATGCTTACCTTACAGCTTAGTGCAATTAGGGCGAGGGGTTCAAACCTTACCTATGCGTTCGGTGGTTGAGGTGAGGGGGGGGGGGGGGGTGTATTCCCCCTAGATCCAGGTATTAGTCTCACGTAACGGTGAAGAATTTAGGTAAATTAATCTTGTATTCCGAAATGAGTGACATATATAATTAAATTTCACAGGGTACCCAATTAATTCAGTGGGGGGAGGGGGGGGGCGAGACTATAATTATCAGAAATCTTGAAAAGCAAAAAAAAAAGATCCGCAAAATCACGAAGATCCTAATCCGTGAGGGGGGGGGGGGTTAAACCTTCCCCCCAAATAATCCTACCTACCAAAAATCAATTTTTCCTACATCCTGAAATTTCTAATCCGTGGGGTGGGAGGGGGGCTACTACTATACCTCTAACGATTTTGCTAAAAAAAAAAAAGTCCCGTTCCGACGCATATGTAATTCACCTTTAGTATAAACCGAATACAGACCTGAAAACATGTTTTTATAGACCAACCTTTATACCTGTAATTTTACTGAAGTGCTATAAGGGGCCATGATTTTGAACAATAATTAAAAATACATAATATAGATGAAGAGTGAATGGCGCTGAAATACCATCACTGTCCAGATGTTTGAATCTTTCACCAGGTGTGGTGGTTTATCTTCATCTAATCTGTTAACCTTGATGTTCACAAAGTCCTTATTAAAATTTTCCATACACGTATGATTTGATTAGTTTCTACTTGATACTGTACACGGGTGTACACAGGTATAAAATAAACATTAATCTTACATTGATACAGCACACAATCAGGCAGTGATCTAACATGTAAAATTAGAGGAGAAACGGGCAGTTTTCTTAAGGATAGCATAATAAAAACACTTTTCATACCTTTCTTACAAGGACAATCATATTTTAAAGATTTTTCCACAAATTAAGAGGTAAGTTTATTTGATTTTTTTTTTTATAATGTCACCATATATTTGAGTATTGGTTGTGAATTTATGATTTTGCATTGGTGATTTTGCCTGATAGGTTTACTTGGCAATAGTAAAGAATTAAAACATAGAAGTTTTCTGAACAATAGCTCACTGTATGTATAACTAATTGTTGATAAACTGGTCGTACAAGAAATTTTAAGACTCACTTACTGAACATTGCACATTTGTATATAATATTGTATGTGTTGTGATTTGTATTCCGATGAGTTGTAAAGCTCAAGGATAATAAATTGAATTGACATCATTGTGTAGATTTAGACTTGTTAAGCTATTTTTTAATTTTAAAAAAATGTTAAGAAAAAATATATTTCTAAAAAGAGTTTGCACCTAATACCTTTAACATCATAATTTGTAACACATGTGCGCTATAAGATATTTATTAAGTCAATGACGATTATAATCCTATTTGGATGCGAGTATGACTCTCATTACCCTTATCAGTCGGTGTTAGCACGATAAAGATATTAAAGTCATTGATAGGGAATGATTCAATCACACACACGCGACTCAAACCTAAAATAATGATTTGATGAAACAGACAATTCTCTGATCTTACTTGTTCAGCGAAAATTGTTGTATTGTTTGTGCCATGTACCAATGATAACAAGTCTCACCCATCTAGATTCATGCTTTGAAATTAGCTATAGGAGTGAAGTTTTACTAGGTGGTCTACAGTATCTAAAGGGGAATACTAGTTTCCCCTCTTTAATGTAGTAAAAATTATTTTTATTCTTAAAACAGCTGATTAAGAAAAGGTTACATCGACATCAACCAAAATATGACATTTTGATTGATATCGCTAGGTTTGAAACTTGTGGTATTGATTGATGACGTAATATGTACTTTCTCGCGATCGAGTTTACTTCTTCCTTCCAAGACGAAATATTTTGCTAAGTACGTTTGGAAATTTATATCTTGTATTGTCACTTTAGATGTCGGTTAGAGTGTCATATCGTCACAACCATATCTGGGTCAAGTCTAAATGAAATGCCTGCAACATTTATTTTTATCATACAGGCCTTTGTTTAATCAATGGCGACTTGTTGACGTTATGCGATATAACATTAGTTCTGGCGAAAGGAAATATTGCTGATAGGCCTAGAGTTTATCGTGCACGAGAACTCGAGGCTTCAATAGAATAAAGGGGAAGGAAAGTCAAAAACATATTTATTTATATTATTAAAGTACTTTGAATCAAATGTCATGCTGTTTTGAGAATAAACTACATGTACATAGTTCAGCCTTACTGCACGTGAAGTTAGAATAATCGTATTTACTGGAGCCTGACATATGGTAGAACTCTTTCGTGGTAAAATAAAAATAAAGTTATTTTGTCGTCACACCATCTATTCCGGTTTGGTTTACATACATGCATACAACATATACAGTGCTCTGAATAAAACGCTGGTTTATGCCTTTCTGTTACTCAAGTAGTCGACTGAACAAAAATAATGTTTAGGTTCACACTTCAATCTATAAAACAAACATGATGTGCTAAAAACAAACCGGAATGGATGGTGTGACGTCATAGATTTAAGTTCAATGGCAGCTCCCATAGCTCGGCGAGAAATTTAAATCAAGCGATCAATTTTCTTGATTTATTCATTGTTCAGAGGTTTTTAATGAAAATATATACTAAAGTTAAAGTAGATGATAATTAATTGATTTATTGTACAACATATTTTTAACTTCTTTTCCCTTTAATGAGGTGAGAGAAATAATCTGTATATTTGTACTGTTGATAATACCATTATGTGTGTATGTTTTTAAATTACACCATTATGTGTCTGTCTGTTTCTTCTTCTGTCTGTCTTTCCGTAACAAAAAATGCAGTCGTACTTTTCTCAGTAACTATTTATCGCAGATGCTTGAAATTTCAACGTACTCTTTGTTTAGGCATGTCATACGTTGGGATCTACTTTTGTACCAATCAAACGTCAGATTCCTGTTACCTGACGACTTTGTTTTTTTAGTCAAAATTTTCAAACGAATTTTCCTGAAAGATTAACTATAATCTGTCCCAAGATATATTGGATTCACATTTTGCTTAATTGCTTGATATTTATAAATACCTCGGGGTTCAAACGATGTTCATTCAAAAGTACTAAAAATTCTCAAGATTTCTCAGTCGAAACGCCCCTGTTAGCGTATCAGGTTTCAATACAATGCTAAAAATTGTGATGTCTACGGAGATTGTGTATTGCAGCAAGCCCGGATGATAACGTTGAAAAATTGCGCGATGTATTCCGAGTGTATTCCGAATGGAGTAAAAATGTAAACATTCCCCATTATAAATCTCCGTAAGGAATCTGTTTTCGTTCCTATGAATTTTTCTGAGTGACAGTTGATAATGTGTCAATGAAATTATCTTGGAAATTATCCCTTTCAACTATTTCAAGTGCACTTCTTTCACAGGTAAGTGTATTTTTTTCAAAAATCGTCCAAATGTGCTGCATAAATATCTTGGGACAGACTATAGCAACTATTCATCCCAATTGCTTGAATTTTCTGAAAAAGTGTTGTGTCCTTTACAAAAATTTAGATTATTGATAATCAAAATTTGTACATGACAACTACCAATTGTGACCGCGTAGATTTTACGGTGCTAGGGTATTTCTTCTGAATCTGCATCGGTCGTGTGCAGTACGAACCGGGTGAGGGAATGTTGGCGTAAAAGGAACAAATTATAAGGCTGAGGCGCGCTGTGGGCCGTAAGTTAAAAACGAAGGTTATGTCTGCCGTATTCCCAAGGGTCCACCAATATGCAATTCCAGAGAAGTAAAACCAAGTGATGAAGGATTCCGTATTTATTATCAATCGAATTTAAAAGATGAACAATAACAAACAAATAAGCGACACAGACGGAAGTGGCCGGTAATGCGTCAGGCCTCCGAACTTAAGATTGACAAATACAATTCAGTATATATAAGAATCTAAACAATGAGTAAAAGTGACAATTTGATGACATCAAATGAATTGAGTGAAAGATTCACAGGTATTAGGTAATTAGATTAACTCAATGAGTCTTTGATGGCCAAGACATGAAAGGCATATAATTACGCAATGTTGTTTCAAGAGATTAGCAGTTCTTGGGAGAAACATCTGTCTGATTTGTAATAACAATTAAATAAAGAGTCTGCCGAGTGTCAATGGCTAATTCACTTTGTAAACATTAAATTCTAAGAATATATGACAAAATAAATGTTGTATTTAAAAAGTAAAGTCCGAAATAAAGATAATTATAGAACAGTCAATTTTGCACTGTGATAATATCCCCCGCTCCGGAAAAAAACACGTCCTCGTGTTTGGAAAGAACTGTCAGCGGTAGAAATGTCCGTTCCGGTAGTGTCCGTTGTAACCGTTGCTATGGTTGGGGTATAACTGGTTTCGCAAGTCACAGATTTCTTTGCGATGTTGAGATATGACTTGTTTTAAATCAAAATTTGTTTGATGTAAATCTTCGATTTCTTCCATCTGATGTTGAATAATTATCCTTTTTCCCGGAATGTCCGTAAGGATTTTACCGGCAATGTCCAGTCCAGAAAGGTTTGGGACGATTACCGACAATAAAATTAGCACCACCAATAAGGACTACTGTACAACTCGATCAACACTCGGCTGTACTATAACCCGATCAACACTCGGTTGGTAGCCCTCACTTTGGTAAAAGTAACCGAGTAAAGTCCAATCAGCGTTTCAACATTTATTAAGGACCTGACAGTAATTTTGATACAGATCGGTGATATCGGGACGGCTGTCCGATTCCGACTATTGTACAAAAGAATTTCAACGGTATATAAAACAAAAATTATGTAACATGTGTAAAACGATAAATGAATAATAGCTCTGACCATGACACCTGAGTTAATCCCTAAGTAAATTACCTAGCCAATTAATTCCCTTTGAAGTACATAATGCCTGTAAATGCTTTTAGCAAAATAAAGATGACAGGTGAGGAAATTCAATTATCTAAAACTCTAAGACATTTGACGTTTTTACTATCATAAACGTAGATAAACGAGTAAATGAGAATAATTTAATTATGGTTGTAACGCGGCATTTGATTGGATAGAAAAATTTAGTTAAATTTGTATAACCTGGTTTGCACGTCACAAGACACGTCACAATGCATCAACGTACTAATTCACTTGACGTTACGTTTGAATTTTGAACAGATTTATATCATTTTTAAAAGTAAAACGGACTCAATTTGTACAGCAAATTCCAGAAAATTAAATTATAAGGAATGAACTCAATATCTACCCAAGTTATACTCGTATAACCTGGGTTGGAGCAATTTACGCTTTTTTATAATCCGCTTCGCGGATTATAAAGCGTAAATTGCCCCAACCCAGGTTATACGAGTATAACTTGGGTAGACATTGAGTTCATTTCTTAATTAACCAACATTTGAACCCAACAAAAGTTTTTTTCAAACAATAGCCATATTCAAACCCCGAGAATGTATTTTGATTAAAATCGCGCTAAAATTTAGAAGAAAAATAAAATAAACAGAAGTAAAATCTTTGACACGATAACCTGTCCTTTACAAAAATTTAGATTATTGATAATCAAAATTTGTACATGACAACTCCTCCCTGCTACAAAAAGTTTGGTCCCCAAACTTAAACTAATAAAATTTAAACTCATTTTACACATGCTGCATACATGAAACAATTTCCTTTACAATTAACGCAAAACTATAATTGACAGTCCACATTACAAAAAGACTAAAAAGTTAATGTTATATTGTTATGATTTAAGCACAAAGTCAACGCCGAATTTCTTTATCCGCCGATGTTCTTTACGTAAAAACTCGCTGTCGATCCCCGATTCTGTCCTGCATACACAATTTCTTTTAATAGATCGCAAGATGATGTGTTCCATTTCATAATTATCCAGAAACCACTGGTACTCCGAAATTATGGATCGCATTTTCCTTCCGTCCGAAACAACACCACTTAGACAAACCGTATAAAATTTGATTTTGTCGTCTTTATCATCCAGTTCCAACGAAAGTTGCTTTACTTTTGAATCTAGTTGCAAGTTGTCCGTTTTCAAAGTCGCGATAGTTTCTTGAAATTTCTTCATATTTGCTTTTAAATCTAACATGAAAACAGACTTATCACTAACACATTGTTTAAAAGCGGCGTCACTTAACTTGGAAAACGGAAGTGCTCTTAGGAGTTTCTTTCTTTCGTTGTGTTCTCGGAGTCGCTGAAAATCTCGTTTTCTTTTCGGTTCGGTTTTATATACAGTGCGGGATCCAATGTTTCCGCACGCTCTGCCAAAATGTCCATCCTGTCCACATCGGTGACATCGTTTCTCCAAAGCGTTGCATGCGTTGTAATGCCGTCGATTACATCTACTGCACACCGGCGCCGAAAACTGCCACTGTGGTCGGAAATGCATGTCAGTCCATGTTGAGGCTGTGGGTCCTGGTAAGTTGAGGTTTGGGGAAAACTCGCTTGGCCGAGGTCCGTGGATCGTACCCGGATTCTCCACCAATTATCCTTTTTCCCGGAATGTCCGTAAGGATTTTACCGGCAATGTCCAGTCCAGAAAGGTTTGGGACGATTACCGACAATAAAATTAGCACCACCAATAAGGACTACTGTACAACTCGATCAACACTCGGCTGTACTATAACCCGATCAACACTCGGTTGGTAGCCCTCACTTTGGTAAAAGTAACCGAGTAAAGTCCAATCAGCGTTTCAACATTTATTAAGGACCTGACAGTAATTTTGATACAGATCGGTGATATCGGGACGGCTGTCCGATTCCGACTACTGTACAAAAGAATTTCAACAGTATATAAAACAAAAATTATGTAACATGTGTAAAACGATAAATGAATAATAGCTCTGACCATGACACCTGAGTTAATCCCTAAGTAAATTACCTAGCCAATTAATTCCCTTTGAAGTACATAATGCCTGTAAATGCTTTTAGCAAAATAAAGATGACAGGTGAGGAAATTCAATTATCTAAAACTCTAAGACATTTGACGTTTTTACTATCATAAACGTAGATAAACGAGTAAATGAGATTAACCAACATTTGAACCCAACAAAAGTTTTTTTTCAAACAATAGCCATATTCAAACCCCGAGAATGTATTTTGATTAAAATCGCGCTAAAATTTAGAAGAAAAATAAAATAAACAGAAGTAAAATCTTTGACACGATAGTTGTCATCCCTAAAGAAGTCGGTTATGCGTTCTTCAGAATTGACTGCAGAAAAATAAAATAAATAGTGCCTGTTTGAGATTGACACCCTTCGAAAACCATTGTCAACCTACATTTTGCGTCGGTTGACAATGGTTTTCTCGGGGGTATCAATTTCAACTGTTACCCTCGCAAACAGGCACTATTTATGTACTAGTAATAAGAAAACATATACAATAAAATAATGACACTTTCTTAAGATTAGAAAGGTCCACCTCGGGGCAAAGATTCGCAGTCTATCGCCGGATACTAGTATTTTAAAGATTGGTTCTTGGGGAAGACCATGACTAGTTCTCTCTTGTTTTCTACTTTTTCTTGTATTACGCTTTTTTTTTTTCTGAAATGAATGAACAATCCAATGACCCCGTCATTCAGTAAGTGACCCCCCCCCCCCCCCACTTCATATAAAAAGACGCTAGATGCTTGCATTGATTTCTGTCAATTCAATTTAAGGAATAAAGAATCATTCTTTGAGTATTATGAGGTGATAATTTCGGTCGGGCGTGGTCAAATCCAATTAAGCCCGAAAGGCTTTATGATATTTTTGATCACGCCCCGACCAAAATTATTACCTCAAAATATTCAAAGAATGATTCCTTATTACTTATATTTATATAATTTAAAGCCACTGTACGATTAAATATTTAAATATAAATAAGGAAATCCTGCTGGCGCCCTAATTATACGTCATTTGAAATTATGGGTTAAAGAGTACAAAATCGATACGTAGTGATATTACAGGCAAAGACACTGGAAAATGTAAATATTTATATATATTTATCTTTGGCGTTTTATTTTCCGTATATTTAATCATCGAGATCCAGTCTTTGTTGAAAATGGCGAATCCCTCGCATATTAATAAGTTATTAATGATTTCTTTGATTTTACAGATTCTGATTGTTCAGGACAATGAGGACCAATGAGGGGGGTGCGTTGATTTCCTTCAGTGACAGGAATCTATGGATCTCCGTGGCAACCATTATGTTTAACCCGCTCTTCTGGAATGTGGTACGTACAAGTAAGTTTGTTGTTTTCTACATCTGATTAAGTTTACCTGTGTAACATCGATCCTTATTCCGTTCTGCTCTTCTTTGCTGTGGGGTGCAGGGGTTGGGGGGGGGGGGTTTAATGGTAGAGGACTACGCGGGGTTTGGGAAGGGTTGGGTCCGGGGGTAGATGATCACGCGGGGTTGAAATAGCGTCAGATTTGACGGGGTAAATTAAATTATCATGTATTCGATTATAGGGATCGTTTATTTTTAGATTGTTACCATGGAGCAGCATGTTATGTCCTAACGTCTGTCTGACAAAACCAATTTTAAAATTGCTTGTAAAATCATTGCATGTCTGCTTACGGTAAATATTATAAAAGTTTGAAATTACTTACAATTTTGGGTGGGTTTTTTACATAAATATTTGTCATAATTGGTGCTCACAAGAATGATTGAAAATCTGTAAGACTCAAGGGTTTGTAATGATAGTACTGAATGATTTAGTTAAATTTCTTTGCCGTTTATATACTAGCAGAATGGTATTTGGGGAGAATTGTTCTTTTCGGTAAGATTTTCACATTTCGGAAAAGCATGTTGTAGTAAAGAGTTTACAATTTGCATTAATTCTTTTGGGGAAGGGGGATAACTCAATCGCAACTTCTCGGGCCTTTCCGGCAGGCTCGGAAAAACACCTCGAATGTATTACCTAGGCGTCCATGACAACCCCCCTTTTTATACAACTTGATATAAACACAACACATTTTACGATCTTTTGAGATGCATGATAGACTTCATTAAAGTAAATGATATACCCTAAAATATAACACAGAAGCGACTTATAAGGCTGTCTAGCCGATACTTATTTTAATGGGAAGCGACTCCATTTTGTATAAAATTCTAACATCCGGTAATGTTAATACATTCGAGGTGTTTTTCCGAGCCTGCCGGAAAGGCCCGAGAAGTTGCGATTGGGGGATAACTCTGATATATATGGGTGTTATCCTTGAACTTTGGGGTGGGGTGGGGGCTACTACTATACCTCTCAATTTTGCTTTAAAAAAAAGTCCCGTTTAGACGCGTATGTAATTCACCTCTAGTATAAGCCGAATACATACCTGATAAACATGTTATAGACCAACTTCAATACCTGTTATTTTACTGATGTGCTATAAGGGGCTTTGATTTTGAACAATAATTAAAAATACATAATAAAGATGAAGAGTGAATGGCGCTGAAATACCATCACTGTCCAGATGTTTGAATCTTTCACCAGGTGTGGTGGTTTATCTTCATCTAATCTGTTAACCTTGATGTTCACAAAGTCCTTATTAAAATTTTCCATACACGTATGAGTTGATTAGTTTCTACTTGATACTGTACACGGGTGTACACAGGTATAAAATAAACATTAATCTTACATTGATACAGCACACAATCAGGCAGTGATCTAACATGTAAAATTAGAGGAGAAACGGGCAGTTTTCTTAAGGATAGCATAATAAAAAATACTTCACATACCTTTCTTGCAAGGACAATCATATTTTAAAGAATTTTCCACAAACCAAGAGGTAAGTTTGTTTGATTTTTTTTTTTTTTTGTTATTATGTCACAATATATTTTGGTATTGGTTGTGTATTGATGATTCTGCATCGGTGATTTTGCCTGACAGGTAAAGTTATACTTGGCAATTCTAAAGAATAAAATATAGAAGTTTTCTGAACAATAGCTCACTGTATGTATTACTAATTGTTTACACCCACGGTAAACTGGTGGTATAAGAAATTTAAAGACGGCATTGTGTAGATTTAGACTTTTCAAGATATTTTTGAATAAGAGATAACTGTTAAGCAAAAATATAAATATTTCAAAATAGAGTTTGCACTTTTAAATACTTTAACATCATAATTTGTAAAACATGTGCGCTATAAGATATATATTAACTCAATGACGATTATAATCCTATTTGGATACGGGTATGACCCTCATTACCCTTATCAGTCGGTGTTAGCACGATAAAGATATTAAAGTCATTGATAGGGAATGATTCAATCACACACATCGACTCAAACCCAAAATAATAATGAAACAGACAATTCTCTGATTTTACTTGTTCAGCGAATAATGTTATATTGTTTGTGTCATATACCAATGATAACAAGTCTCATCCATCTAGATTCATGCATTGAAATTAGCTAGGAGTGAAGTTTTACAAGGTGGTCTACAGTATCTAAAGGGGAATACTAGTTTCCCCTCTTTAATGTAGTAAAAATTATTTTTATTCTTAAAACAGCTGATTAAGAAAAGGTTACATCGGCATTTCCCAATTCATGAAACCAAGATATGACAGTTTGATTAATATCGCTAGGTTTGAAACGTGCGGTATTGATTGATGACGTAGTATTTACTTTCTCGCAATCAAGTTTACTTCTTCCTTCGAAGACGAAATATTTTGCTAAGTACGTGTGGAAATTTATATCTTGTATTGTCACTTTAGATGTCGGTTAGAGTGTCATATCGTCACAACCATATCTGGGTCAAATCTAAATGAAATGCCTGCTACATTTAATTTTATCATACAGGCCTTTGTTTAATCAATGGCGACTTGTTGACGTTATGCGATATAACATTAGTTCTGGCGAAGGGAAATATTGCTGATAGGCCTAGAGTTTATCGTGCACGAGAACTCGAGGCTTCAATAGAATAAAGGGGAAGGAAAGTCAAAAACATATTTATTTATACTATTAAAGTACTTTGAATCAAATGTCATGCTGTTTTGAGAATAAACTACATGTACATAGTTCAGCCTTACTGCACGTGAAGTTAGAATAATCGTATTTACTTGAGCCTGACATATTGTAGAACTCTTTTGTATTAAAATAAAAATAAAGTTATTTTGACGTCACACCATCTATTCCGGTTTGGTTTACATACATGCATACAACGTATACAGTGCTCTGAATAAAACGTTGGTTTATGACTTTCTGTTACTCAAGTAGTCGACTGAACAAAAATAATGTTTAGGTTCACACTTCAATCTAAAAAACAAACATGATGTGCTAAAAACAAACCGGATAGGATGGTGTGACGTCATAGATTTAAGTTCAATGGCAGCTCCCATAGCGGCGAGAAATTTAAATCAAGCGATCAATTTTCTTGATTTATTCATTGTTCAGAGGTTTTTAATGAAAATATATATACTAAAGTTAAAGTAGATGATAATTAATTGATTTATTGTACAACATATTTTTAACTTCTTTTCCCTTTAATGAGGTGAGAGAAATAATCTGTATATTTGTACTGTTGATAATACCATTATGTTTGTATGTTTTTTAAATTACACCATTATGTGTCTGTGTGTTTCTTCTTCTGTCTGTCCGTCCGTAACAAAAAAATCAGTCGTACTTTTCTCAGTAACTATTTATCGCAGATGCTTGAAATTTCAACGTACTCTTTGTTTAGGCATGTCATACGTTGGGATCTACTTTTGTACCAATCAAACGTCAGATTCCTGTTACCTGACGACTTTGTTTTTTTAGTCAAAATTTTCAAACGAATTTTCCTGAAAGATTAACTATAATCTGTCCCAAGATATATTGGATTCACATTTTGCTTAATTGCTTGATATTTATAAATACCTCGGGGTTCAAACGATGTTCATTCAAAAGTACTAAAAATTCTCAAGATTTCTCAGTCGAAACGCCCCTGTTAGCGTATCAGGTTTCAATACAATGCTAAAAATTGTGATGTCTACGGAGATTTTGTATTGCAGCAAGCCCGGATGATAACGTTGAAAAATTGCGCGATGTATTCCGAGTGTATTCCGAATGGAGTAAAAATGTAAACATTCCCCATTATAAATCTCCGTAAGGAATCTGTTTTCGTTCCTGTGAATTTTTCTGAGTGACAGTTGATAATGTGTCAATGAAATTATCTTGGAAATTATCGCTTTCAACTATTTCAAGTGCACTTCTTTCACAGGTAAGTGTATTTTTTTCAAAAATCGTCCAAATGTGCTGCATAAATATCTTGGGACAGACTATAGCAACTATTCATCCCAATTGCTTGAATTTTCTGAAAAAGTGTTGTCATCCCTAAAGAAGTCGGTTATGCGTTCTTCAGAATTGACTGCAGAAAAATAAAATAAATAGTGCCTGTTTGAGATTGACACCCTTCGAAAACCATTGTCAACCTACATTTTGCGTCGGTTGACAATGGTTTTCTCGGGGGTATCAATTTCAACTGTTACCCTCGCAAACAGGCACTATTTATGTACTAGTAATAAGAAAACATATACAATAAAATAATGACACTTTCTTCAAATTAGAAAGGTCTACCTCGGGTTCGCAGTCTACCGCCGGATACTAGTAGTTTAAAGATTGGTTCTTGTTTTCTACTTTTTCTTGTATTACGCTTTTTTTTTTTACTAAAATGAATGCACAATCCAATGACCTCGTCATTCAGTAAGTGACCCCTCCACTTCATATAAAAAGGCGCTAGATGCTTGCATTGATTTCTGTCAATTCAATTTAAGGAATAAGGAATCATTCTTTGAGTATTATGAGGTGATAATTTTGGTCGGGGCGTGGTCAAATCCAATAAAGCCCGAAGGGCTTTATGATATTTTTGATCACGCCCCGACCAAAATTATTACCTCAAAATATTCAAAGAATGATTCCTTATTACTTATAATTATATAATTTAAAGCCACTATACGATTAAATATTTAAATATAAATAAGGAAATCCTGCTGGCGCCCTAATTATACGTCATTTGAAATTATGGGTTAAAGAGTACAAAATCGATACGTAGTGATATTACAGGCAAATACACTGGAAAATGTAAATATTTATAAATATTTATCTTTGGCGTTTTATTTTCCGTATATTTAATCATCGAGATCCAGTCTTTGTTGAAAATGGCGAATCCCTCGCATATTAATAAGTTATTAATGATTTCTTTGATTTTACAGATTCTGATTGTTCAGGACAATGAGGACCAATGAGGGGGATGCGTTGATTTCCTTCAGTGACAGGAATCTATGGATCTCCGTGGCAACCATTATGTTTAACCCGCTCTTCTGGAATGTGGTACGTACAAGTAAGTTTGTTGTTTTCTACATCTGATTAAGTTTACCTGTGTAACATCGATCCTTATTCCGTTCTGCTCTTCTTTGCTGTGGGGTGCAGGGGGTGGGGGTTGAATGGTAGAGGACTACGCGGGGTTTGGGAAGGGTTGGGTCCGGGGGTAGATGATCACGCGGGGTTGAAATAGCGTCAGATTTGACGGGGTAAATTAAATTATCATGTATTCGATTATAGGGATCGTTTATTTTTAGATTGTTACCATGGAGCAGCATGTTATGTCCTAACGTCTGTCTGACAAAACCAATTTTAAAATTGCTTGTAAAATCATTGCATGTCTGCTTACGGTAAATATTATAAAAGTTTGAAATTACTTACAATTTTGGGTGGGTTTTTTCCATAAATATTTGTCATAATTGGTGCTCACAAGAATGATTGAAAATCTGTAAGACTCAAGGGTTTGTAATGATAGTACTGAATGATTTAGTTAAATTTCTTTACCGTTTATATACTAGCAGAATGGTATTTGGGGAGAATTGTTCTTTTCGGTAAGATTTTCACATTTCGGAAAAGCATGTTGTGGTAAAGAGTTTACAATTTGCATTAATTCTTTTGGGGAAGGGGGATAACTCAATCGCAACTTCTCGGGCCTTTCCGGCAGGCTCGGAAAAACACCTCGAATATATTAACATTACCGGATGTTAGAATTTTATACAAAATGGAGTCGCTTCCCATTAAAATAAGTATCGGCTAGACAGCCTTATAAGTCGCTTCTGTGTTATATTTTAGGGTATATCATTTACTTTAATGAAGTCTATCATGCATCTCAAAAGATCGTAAAATGTGTTGTGTTTATATCAAGTTGTATAAAAAGGGGGGTTGTCATGGACGCCTAGGTAATACATTCGAGGTGTTTTTCCGAGCCTGCCGGAAAGGCCCGAGAAGTTGCGATTGGGGGATAACTCTGATATATATGGGTGTTATCCTTGAACTTTGACCTGTGTGTGTCTGCTGTAGGTCGCCAGGCGGGAGTACCGACGTCAGACCGTATCCAGGTTACTGGGGGGCCCCAGGAAGGGGTGTGTGGCCCTAGCCTTAACTATTGTAGGGCTCGGTTTCTTCAGGGATTGGTGGTAAGTAGAAACAATAAGTCTTCTTTTTAAAGCTAAGCCTTGATTATATATAAAGACCTTAAAATGATAGACAAAGGTCTCAAAATAAATTATTTTTGATGCGGTGTAAGTATCTTAACTATAAAGGAAATTTTTTTCCGCTTTGAATTTTTAGAAAAAAATTACATTTTAGCAGTGGTTTCATGAAAAAAAGACTTTTAAACTAGAAACATTAAGTTACTCCTCTTACCCCATTGTGGCAATTTTTTTAGATTTAACCAGGGCGAACAGTTTCACAACTGGGACAGCAGCAGAGGTGCCAAAATAAAATAGATTTTAAATAGATTTTAAGACACCACAAGAACAATGTCAATTGGACTGAATTATGACTAGTATATATTTAAAATCAAACAATTTGTAGTGGAGTTCTGATATAACAGACTTTTTGTTTTCTTTATAACTGGGATCAGGACATTACTCCAATGTCCATGTAACGATTTAGTCGATATATACAATAGGGTTTTCCTCTTTGACCAGGTTCAAGCTGGCCTGCGACAGTCAGCCAGAGTGGCCGTTCCTGTTTGACAACTACTTCCTATGGCTGGGATATCTCTGTATTCTGATTGGCTCCATCCTCGTCTTCTCCAGCTACTGGGCGTTGGGATTCTACGGAACATTCCTAGGTAAGAACAATTATACTTGGTGATGGGACTCTAAGGATTAGGAACATTCCTAGGTAAGAACCATTATACTTGGTGATAGAATTCTACAGAACATTCCTAGGTAAGAACCATTATACTGGGTGATAGAATTCTACAGAACATTCCTAGGTAAGAACAGTTATGCTGGGCGCTGGGATACTACGGAACATTCTTAGGTAAGAACAATTATACTTGGTGATGGGACTCTACAGAACATTCCTAGGTAAGAACGGTTATGCTGGGCGCTGGGATTCTTTGGAACATTCCTAGGTGAGAACAGTTATACTTGGCACTGGGATTATTCGGAACATTCCTAGGTAGGAACAGTTATACTGGGTGATAGAATTCTACAGAACATTCCTAGGTAAGAACAGTTATACTGGGCGCTGGGATTCTACAGAACATTCCTAGGTAGGAACAGTTATACTGGGTGATAGAATTCTACAGAACATTCCTAGGTAAGAACAATTATACTTGGTGATGGGACTCTACAGAACATTCCTAGGTAAGAACACTGATACTGGGCACTGGGCTTCTACAGAACATTCCTAGGTAAGAAAAATGATACTGGGCACTTGGATGCTATTGAACATTCCTAGGCAAGAATAATTATACTGGGCGCTAGTATTCTATGGAACATTCTTAGGTGAGAACAATTATAATTGGTGGTGGGTTTCTACAGAACATTCCTAAGTTAGAACAATTACACCAGGCACTGGAATTCTATGGAACATTCCTGGGTAAGAACAGTTATACGGGTGCTTGAGTTATACAGAACATTCCTTGGTGAGATTAGTTATACTGGGTGCAGGAATACTTGGCGCTGGGACTCTTTGGAACATTCCTATGTAAGAACAGTTTTACCGGGCGCTGAGATTCAACAGAACATTCCTTGGTGAGATACAGGGTGCTGGAATTTTTTGGAACATTTCCTGGTAAGAACTATTATACCGAGCACTGAGATTCTACGGAACATTCCATGGTGAGATTAGTTATACTGGGTGCAGGAATTTTTTTGGAACATTCCCTGGTAAGAACTATTATACCGAGCACTGAGATTGTACAGAACATTCCATGGTAAGATCAATTATACAGGGCACTGAGATTCTACAGAACATTCCTAGGTAAGGACAATTACTGGACACTAAGATTTTAAGGAATATCCCTGGGTAAGTACAATTATAATATTCCACAGCGAGTTTTATCATAGTTGGCGCTGGGAATCTATGTGACTTCTATTGGTAAGAACAATTAAACTTGGCGCTAGAATTTTATGTTATATTTCTGAGGAAGTACAAGTCCTTATGCATAGATTACTTCAGTTAGTAAATGATAAATCTATAACTCAATTAGCAATTACATGTAAATAATAAACCTCTAACTCCTTGGCGTTCAATTTATACAGAAATATTTAAGCAAGTTCAGTTATACTGGGCGCTTAGCTTCAACAGAACAGTTTATTTGTAGGTAAGAAAAGGTCTTATATTCTGATATAGGTAAATAATAATACTATAATAGATAAGTGCTTTGTTTAAGTCCTCTTTATGACTTTTCTGGGTAAGAGAGATGTATAAATCCCTGTAAATTCAATTTATTCAGATTTATGAGTTTTGAAATGTGGTCTTTAACAAAAGATTGAATTTGTTTTGAGTAAAATGTTGTGTTTGTAACCACAGGTGACTACTTTGGTATTCTGATGGACAACAAGGTGACCCACTTCCCCTTCAACCTGATCGACAACCCAATGTACTGGGGGTCAACCATCATCTTCGGGGGAACGGCTCTCGTGTATGTCAGACATCTCTCTCTCCCTCTCTCTCTCTCCCTCTCCCTCCTCTCTCTCTCTCGTTTAATGTCTATCCTTTCTCTTTCCCTCCTTCTTCTTTCCCTCCTTCTTCTTTCCCTCTGTTTTCTCTTTCTGTCTCTGTCTGTCTGTCTCTCTCTCTCTCTCTGTATTTAAAATGTAGCTTTATGTTTATTGTAATAAAGTATGTACAATCAATTTTACACCGTTTATCATCCAAAGAAGCTGATTTTGTTGAACGTTTAGATCTGAATTAAAAGTCACAACAAAGTCATCTTTTTACAAGATATATGTAACATTGTGATGGGTTTTCTGTTTATGTCTCATCCAAGCAACAACTGTATCTGAGTCATTATGATTGTCTAATTTTGACCTTAACACTCTACAATAAAAACTTCAGTAAGGCTGGTGTCTAATTCTGTGCTTACTCTCTTCAATTAATACATCTATTATTAGTTAAGCCAGCCTCTCTCTCTCTCTCTCTCTCTCTCTCTCCTCTCTCTCTCTCTCTCTCTCTCTCTCTCTCTCTCAGTATGTTAAATGTAATGTTTTCCTCCATTAACAGTAAGGCCAGTCTGTGCGGACTCCTGCTGACTTGTCTTGTTGCCGTCTGCTACAAAATAGCCATCCTGTTTGAAGGGTAAGTTTGTTATCACGTGTCCCGGTGTGATCACGTAGCCAAGACCTATCAAATTGGTCAATTTTTTTGTACAGTCATATGTTTTCATATCTATATACTGTAGACGTACTTTTGTCCGCGTGGTATTAATTTACGCTATGAACGCGGGCACAAATTTTCCGCGGAATTTTTTCCCAGTGTACTTAAAGTGCATTTTGGAATGAAATTTAAAATTGCATTACATGAATAAGGATAATTGGAAGTTACTACATTCTATACATGTAACACTTGCATCTACGTGTACCCAGTGTATATCGTTTTTATCTATGCAAACTGTCAAATTTGTATTGAGAATTCACTTAATAAATAATTTAATCTCCTGAAGATTTGAATTTTCTGTAAAATTACTTGCATGAAATTTAAACTTCTCCCAGCTTGAGATAACGGCACGTGTCAGACGACAAATAGCCCCAAGCAGGTGTGTCTTTCAATGACCCAATTAACTATACGCTACGACCCGTGTTTTTACTGCAATTTTTAGATCCCTTTGTGCTCTGACTTTTAAGTAATAAAACTGATCAACTCATAATTTAAACTACATGTGAACCCATAAATTGACAGTTACTATTAATTAAAGATGTGGTGTTTCACAAGACGATTTTAGCCAGCGTCGCAACATCTTGACGGCTAACTAATGACTACCGATCAGTCCACAACCGATAATTACAGTGAACAGTTCTTACAATTTAAGTCTAAAGTTGGACAAATTCTAGGTAATGAAAATCGCTCAGAACCAAATTTAATAATAATTATTCAAATGATTTTTTTTTTCATTCAAAGAATCCGCGTAAATTTTTACCCGCGGATTAAATTGATATTGTGATTCCGCGGAATTATGACCCCGTGGAAAAAAATACGTCTACAGTAATTTGTGGTGGTACATTCAACACTTATATGGTTTGAATTAAAAGGCAGAAAAATCATTTTTGTTTTCAGCATAAAACTTCCATTTCTTTTCATTCTATGCAAATTCTAATTTTTTTCCTGATAAAAGATGTCCATATTTAGTGGCAGGCAACACATTGTCTAGCTATCACATCTTTGTTTTCTCTATTCAGTCCTTTTACGACCGAGATTTACAACAAAAGTAACAAGATGGTGTAGGGAACATTAAATATAAAGAAAAGGAAGGAAGGATGGGGTGTGAAGAATGGAGTGTGAGAAGAACAGATAAAAGAGGAACAGATGATGCACAGGGGTTGTTTGTTATCTCATTTCGCTGTGTTTTATTGTATGTCATTCTATCAAGTTTGCGCCATGTTTTATTTCAAACTTATTCTTTGTTTCAAATAAAAATGTTATTTAATTATTTGCTGAAACTCAATTGTTGTTTTCTGCTTTCCTTGTACGAAAGGAAGAGGACATTATACTTTTTGGGTTATAAAATCGTTGCATTTTAAAAAGCCACAAACGACCCAGTAAAGGTATAAAAAATAATCAAGTAAAATCAATGGAAATAAATAAAGCATTATTAGAAATATTTCTCTGTGACAATGCAAAATCAATTTTCATACGTTATAGAAAACATACAACTCTTTTGGAGTTCGATTCTGTAACACACAATTCCTGCTCATTTTCCAGTATCTTCTAAGTACAAAAGGGTCAAGGTAATGAGAGGTCATGACCTCATTTCTATAAGAACAAGGAGTGAATGCCGCACGCATGTTATTAAATCCCTTAATTGACACTGGCCTGACCCCGAGACTCTTGGCGGCCATTCCCACAAACACATCCTCCAGGTGGAAGAAAGGTAAATTCTGACTGACGGCCACCAGTCCTTGCAGGAAACTGAAACTGATGACGTAAGCGGTCCCGGAACAAATTGGCGGGAAGTTTTTGTGAGGGTAATTTTGGAAGGAAACGTACCATTTCGAGGATTTGGAGCGATGAGGACTTTGTTCCCCCCAGCAGTTTCCCCCAATGAACACTCCCCGGGGTACAGCTGACAATAGAGTAGGTAGCAGCTCCAAGTTAATGTACATGTCACCGTCCGCCTTCATCACGAACCTCGCTTTGGAACAGAAGTCACGTGACCACCGAAAACCAGACATCGTTTTATAGGTCAAATTTCCGTAGCTTTCTTTGAAATCTAACTGGACTATATCGGAATGTTTGGAGCTTTCAGACTTGATTTTCTCATTTAGTTGTACATCGCTCGTGAGACCCAAGATGAAGACACAAGCAATATGGCGGTCCTTGGTACACAGAGACCCCCAGGTGTCACGGATGGTGCCCCGAACCACCGTCTCCTTAGGGGCTGTCATGATCAGGACCAGTAGGTCAACCTCGTCATAACTTCCGCACACGTCACGATTGATGACGTAATTAAAGTTATTTTTGAAGCAGGCGTCGCAGGTATCCGCTCTGACGTCATTTCCAAAGTTAGACAACCCGTGTAAGAATCTCCTGAAGAACTGAGTCGGGGCCGTGTTTTTAGTGTCGATGTTTGTGATCGGTAGGACATCATCACTGGGTAGACTAGATCGCACAGGGCTGTGATTTAGGTACACCCTGTACCCCGTTAAACTGAAGCCGAACAGACACAGCGCGCTCAAAACGAGAATCCAGAAGAAGGCTCTCTTTTTGGATGACATCACTCAAGGCGAATTCACTTATCGATTATTATTTTCACATTTTGTTCAATATGAATAAAGTTTGTGGCTCACATATCATTCAAATTAAGTCATGTTAAAGTTGGTCTTGAACTGTAAACGAAAGCAACGATATGATCCCGATACTTTTATTTGGAGTCGTTACGCCATTAACAGTTTTCAGAACATATAGAGGATGTAGAGACGGAGGGTGGAGGGCGAGACTTTTCCTTTCACCATATTCTGTGATTTGTTTCTTTTTGAATATTCAGTTTCTTCTGAAATAGAAATTAGTATCAAGCTAAGGTATTTAATGTACAATGAAGAGATATTGAACAATTTTGAAACATTTTAAACTGGTTAAATATTTATAGTTGAACCAAAATAAACAAAATTCACATAACTGACAACATATAAGAAGCCGGCCATTTTGCACCTTAAATGTTTTTAATGTAAAAAATAAAATTTTAATTAAGTCGAAATATCTCCGGTAAATTATTCATTTTATTTCATATTTTGATAAAGAGAAAGTTTATGCATGTATTAACCAAGGGAGTTTTACGAATTTTAAGTTACTTTTTACAATATCTTAATAAAACATACGTTGTCCATAGACTACAATGCAAAAATGTAAACAATTGGACCATAATCAAAAATTTGAAAATTCCTTTGGTGGAGTATGTTTATTTGATTACACCATCAAAATGTTATAATGATTAAGAATATCGGAATATTTATTAATTGGGTACAAAATGTGGTCGTTATACATTGAATATCTTAATCTGTGATTCCGCGCGATAAAACTCTTACGTGTGTATCTTCTCATGCAAATATTTCGCCCTTGCTACCCAAAGGTTGTGCCACAGATTTACAATATTATCTCTGCAACTAAATAGCAAAATGGTTGTCATTAGAATTGTTTTGAAGAGTGTCCACCTCGTAAAGTGAAAAATGAAATACAATACGACATGAGTTACATTCATTGTGAGAACTTGTGATAAACACTCGAATCTTTTACGGCAGAGCTCGGAAAAAAACACGTTAATTTTCCGAGCTCTACCTAAAAGGTTTTGAATGTTGCGATTAAATGATAAGACTAATATACTTGTATTAGGCCATTTTTTAAATTGTTTTTCAAGACCCAACAACCCAAAGTTCAAAAATTGGAAAAATAGCAGCATTTTGTTTGTGGTGTTCGATGAATGAAGTGATCAAAACCATTATTTATATATGTACATCTAATGAAGTTATCAAAACCATTATATACATGTATATGTCATGAAGTTATCGAAACCATTATATACATGTATATGTCATGAAGTTATCAAAACCATTATATACATGTATATGTCATGAAGTTATCAAAACCATTATATACATGTACATGTATGCATTAGAATATCAGCATATATTATATACCTATTTACTGGTTATGTGGACGACAACAAGTTAATCGTCCCCCACGATAGCACCTCTTTCATGAGGCGAAGCCGAGGAAAATAGTTGCTGTGGAGGGGGGGGGGGGGGAGAATAAACTTGCTATCATCCGAATAGTCAGTAAATAGGTATTTTATTATACCTAAGAAAACGTTGTTTTTTTTGGCTGCAATGCAGAATTTCTTGATTATAAACAAATTAGAGTTTTCACAGTTTGAATTTAACGCAGCGATCGGATTATGTCAGAGGTGTTCCGCATTTTAAAAGATATTTTATTTTTATTTATTTTTTTTATTTCGACCTACTGACCCACTTTTAATTGGAAAAAAATCTTGAAAAACAACTTATAAAAAATATGGCTTGAGAACTTTTTTTATCTATAGGATTGAGGCAAATTAAATATTGATTGTTAAGAACAATAGCTATAAAAACTTCTCACCCTGCCATGCTATTTGAAGAACGTATACTTAGTTGAATAGCCTTTTCAGGAAGCAATTTTGCTCTATTTCTGTGAAATTCATTCGTTAGTCATAAATAAACACAGAGTAGTTTACTTACATGTGTCATGAAGTTATGAATCTGCCATACAGAACGTCCCGTATTTCTTAAATGGATATATAATATCCCAGTAGACCCGTTAAAACAGTTATGTCATGCTTATCGTTTCAATGTTTACTTAGAATATCAGCATATTCAGTAATACAACCCTTCTCTGTCTATCACACACCGGTTATGTAATCCCTGCAGATTGTGTGCGCCTTAAAAATATATAGAAAACCAATGGAGCCCAACGGGAAAATGTCGACTTTTGAGGCCCGGCCGAGTTGTGTGCCCAGAAACCAGCTGTTGTATTTAGATATCATATACAGAGATGTCATATACAGATAGCAGGAAGTGATCGCACTACACGCATTGTTCATTTTTTATCGGTATTTTTTTTTTTACCTTGAACACTGATGCAGACGCTATTGGCAAGGTTATCCTTTATAGTGAAAATCATTCCGTAAGCGGATATAACATTTTTTCCAAATGGGAAAGGGGTGGTCTGAGGCCTTTTTTGGGGGGGGGGTAATTTTACTATGTGAATATTAGACCCGTTCCCTCACTTCCCCGAGCCTCCCCCCACCACACACACACACTCTAGATCCGCGCACGCCGCAGGCATTGTCACATTGCACTTTCCTCCTCCATTGGTTGATATTTTTTTAATTCTCTCTCTCTCTCCTCTCTCTCTCTCTCTCCTGTCTCTCTCTCCTCTCTCATTCTCTCTCTCTCTCTCTCCTCTCTCATTCTCTCATATCTCTCTCTCTCTCTCTCTCTCTCTCTCTCTCTCTCTCTCTCTCTCTCTCTCTCTCTCTCTCTCTCTCTCTCTCTCTCTCTCTCGTTTTCAGTGTGTAAAAAGGGAGGTATAGTTAAACACCCATATATGCGCAGATCCAATGAATGAAAAGGTCTGAAATCCCCACCGCTCCAACATTCCCCAAAAAATTATAATTTATTAAAATGACAAAGTAAAGTTATACCCGTGACAAACAATTTCGCATATGTATTTTGTGTGTATGCAGATATATGCTGAAAAGTATCTAAACATGCATATATTTATGTTTGTCAGCCCATTATAAGTTATAAACGTGTAAACCCAACTTTTTTTGAGAACATACGATGGGATTCATTCGGGCTATGAAGGTAGCGACATTGCAGAAAATATACATTACCCGCGTTAGCGCATTATGTTATTTTTTTCTGCAATGATCGCAGTTATTTCTGCAAAGATCGCTATCTTCATAACCCGCATGAATCATCAAAGAAAGCATTTTAATGTTTATATTACTATCTTTCTTTTAGATAATTAATAAATTGATTTTGAAAAGTAAGTAAAAATTAACTAAATTACTGTTAATTACGTAAGGTAAGTACGTTAGCTAAAAGAAACAGCCAAATCAGTTCCCGTGAGACCTTGATCTGACATCATCATAATTATTTCGTGCAGGCCCCGATTTTTCTTACGTCGCTGCAGATATCGACCAATCGATAAACAGGGCGTGTAAATTTTAGCATGGCTGTTTCTATAGAGCTATGAATTAACTATAAGTATAGCCCCCCCCCCCCCCCCCCCCCGTAGGAAAGGTATTTTTTTTTTCTAAATTTACCTTGAAAAGATGGGAATATTGAGAAGTTGGAGTTATATGTATAGTTGCGCCCCCCCCCCCCCCCCGGATTAGGAATTTCACAATATGGGGGGGAAAAAAATTGTAGGTATGAAAATTTTATTTGGAACTATAGGTTTAAACCCCTCCCCCCCCCCCCACGGGATTAAGATTTTCATGATTTTTTTTTTTTTTTGGTCAAGATTTCTGAGGTTTGTCTAGCCCCCCCCCCCCCCACTTTCAATTTGCTTCCGACACCACTGGTAATTAACAGTGAACTTGAAGTTTAAGGGGTACTACGTTAGCCCCCCCCCCCCCCACCCCCGGGTTAAGATCAAGATTGTTTAAAGTTGTCTTTTTTTTTAACATTCTGCACATACTTTCAACAAGAGGCACATGGGGCCACATCGCTCACCTGAGCAACAATAGCCTTAACTTAAATTAAATCAATTAGATCAAATTAGCATTACAGAATCAAAATCAAAATATCTTGACAACTAAGTACAGTAGATTTTGCTAAAAGAAATTTTAGAATCTGCCAATTTTTATCTACATATGTTTTAGTTGCAGGTCTGTAGCTCCCGGTCTGAAAAAAAAACTCGGATGGACGACCTGGGAGCGAAAGTGCCTTCCACAGTTAAACAAGAGGCCCATGGGCCACATCGCTCACCTTAGGAACAATGGGTATGATAAAATCAGCTTAATGAAGTCATAATACAAACAATCTGGACAATGTACAATAATACATGTAGATCCTGCAAAAATAAAATCCATTTTCCCCCCTGGATATTCTTATGTTTATAATCATTAGTCCCTTTTCTAACAGGATGATTTTATAGTCATATCACATGTTGAGTATTGAAGTCCTCAAAAAGATCCTTTACAATTGTTTATATATGGGATATTAAGCTACATCAAACTCTGAACCTTCTTGTGAGGCCGAAGAATTGTCCTGGAGCCAAAGTCTTAACAATTATAAAGAATCATCTGGCTGATTAGTTTCTGAGAAGAAGATTTTAAAAGATTTACTCTATATATTCCTTTGTAAAACTTTAACACCCCCCCCCCCCCAATGTGGCCTCACCCTACCCCAAGGGATCATGTTTTCACAACTTTGAATCTACACTACCTGAGGATACTTCAACACAAGTTTCAGCTTTCCTGGCTGTTTAGTTTCTGAGAAGAAGATTTTTAAAGATTTACTCTATATATTCCTATGTAAAACTTTGACCCCCCATTGTGCCTCACCCTACCCCCAGGGATCATGAATTTCACAACTTTGAATCTACACTGCCTGAGGATGCTTCCACACGAGTTTCAGCTTTCCTGGCTGATTAGTTTCTGAGAAAAAGATTTTCAAAGATTTACTCTATATATTCCTATGTAAAACTTCGACCCCCCATTGTGGCCCCACCCTACACCTGGGGGTCATGATTTTCACAACTTTGAATCTACACTGCCTGAGGATGCTTCCACACAAGTTTCAGCTTTCCTGGCTGATTAGTTTCTGAGAAGAAGAATTTTAAAGATTTACTCTATATATTCCTATGTAAAACTTCGACCCTCCATTGTGCCCCACCCTACCCACAGGGATCATGATTTTCACAACTTTGAATCTGCACTACCTGAGGATACTTCCACATAAGTTTCAGCTTTCCTGGCTGATTAGTTTCTGAGAAGAAGATTTTCAAAGATTTACTCTATATATTCCTATGTAAAACTTAGTCCCCTCATTGTAGCCCCACCCTACCCCTGGGGGTCATGATTTTCACAACTTTGAATCTACACTACCTGAGGATGCTTCCACACAAGTTTCAGCTTTCCTGGCTGATTAGTTTCTGAGAAGAAGATTTTTAAAGATTTACTCTATATATTCCTATGTAAAACTTCGACCCCCCATTGTGGCCCCAACCTACATCCAGGGGCATGAATTTCACAACTTTGAATCTACACTACCTGAGGATGCTTCCACACAAGTTTCAGCTTTCCTGGCTGATTAGTTTCTGAGAAGAAGATTTTCAAAGATTTACTCTATATATTCCTATGTAAAACTTCGACCCCTCATTGTAGCCCCACCCTACCCCTGGGGGTCATGATTTTCACAACTTTGAATCTACACTACCTGAGGATGCTTCCACACAAGTTTAAGCTTTCTTGGCTGATTAGTTTCTGAGAAGAAGATTTTTAAAGATTTACTCTATATATTCCTATGTAAAACTTCGACCCCCATTGTGCCCCGCCCTACCCCTGGGGGTCATGAGTTTCACAACTTTGAATCTACACTACCTGAGGATGCTTCCACACGAGTTTCAGCTTTCCTGGCTGATTAGTTTCTGAGAAGAAGATTTTTTAAAGATATACTCTATATATTCCTATGTAAAACTTCGACCCCCCATTGTGGCCCCACCCTACCCCCGGGGGTCATGAATTTCACAACTTTGAATCTACACTACCTTAGGATGCTTCCACACAAGTTTCAGCTTTACTGGCTTTCTGGTTCTTGAGAAGAAGATTTTTGAAAATTTCTCGAAATTTTTCATTAATTTCTAATTATCTCCCCTTGAAAACGAGTGTGGCCCTTAATTTTCACAACTTTGAATCCCCTTTGCCTAAGGATGATTTGTGCCAAGTTTGGTTGAAATTGGCCCAGTAGTTCTTGAGAAGATGTTGAAAATGTGAAAAGTTTACGGACAGACAGACAGACGGACGGACAGACAGACGGACGACAGACAAAATGTGATCAGAATAGCTCACTTGAGCTTTCAGCTCAGGTGAGCTAAAAAACTGCATTTTACGGCGCACAAAAAATGCGCTAGATTTGGACTGATTAATTTCATTTCCCAACACATTTTGTACAAATATTTGATTCCAAAAAAAATCCTCGGACATTTTACTACAGATATCGTCACTTTACCTGCCTCTGATATTCTTTAAAACACCATCACCAGCCCTGTAAAGTGAAGTGGGGCAGTTTGTTTACCTGTAAAAATGGCGACTCTCGATCTCAACGTGAATTAATATGTATTTCATTTTTCGAGGTCGCTTAGCATGTTTAAGAGAAAGTCTGACGCAAGTAAAGTGATGATGTCAGAAGAAAATTGCCTGAAGATTTTAATGGTTTTAATTGTTTTCACAGAATTTATGTGAAAATAAGGTTAATCAGTCCAAAACTAGCGCATTCTCTGTGCAGATTTTTACTATGGGATGCACAGTAGCCCCATGTCGACTCGTCCATTCGAATTTTTTCAGACCACGGGCTACAGACCTTATTATGATAAATACCAAGCCCGTTTTTTTGTTGTAAAAATTTATCCCCCTTCCATTATGGCCTCACCCTACCCTCGGGGGACCATGATTTGAACAAATTTGATTCTAAATTGACCGAGGATGCTGCTTTCACACAAGTTTAAGCTTTTATGGCCATCTAATTTTTGAGAAAAAGATTTTTAAAGATTTGTAAAATTCCATTCCCCTATTGTGGCTCACTCTACATCGGGGGACAATGATTTGAACAAATTTGAATCTACACTACCTGAGGATGCTTCCATACAAGTTACAGCTTTTCTTGCCTAATAGTTTTTGAGAAGAACATTTTTGGAAAACGCCAACAAATATTCAATAATTCTAAATTATCTCCCCTTGAAAGAGGGCGTGGCCCTTCATTTGAACAAATTTGAATCCCCTTTACCCAGTGATGCTTTGTGCCAAGTTTGGTTGAAATCTGCCAGTGGTTCTAGAGAAGAAGACTAAAATGTGGAAAGTTAACAACAACGACAACGCCGCCAGGGACAAATTTTGATAAGGAAAGCACACTTGAGCTTTCGGTTCAGGTGAGCTAAAACTAAACTACGTGTCTGTATCAGAAAACATTTAAAAAGTAGTGTACAAATATTTTCTTTTTAAAGCAAAGCCCAAAAATTCACACTTTAAATAAAGTCTATATAGTTCAGACATTGTTAGCAGGTTTTCAAGGCCCAGGGCAATATTAATTGCGAAAACTTTATAAACAAACGATTTACCTGTTGATCAGAGTTAAAGAGAGAGAGAGAGAGAGAGAGAGAGAGAGAGAGAGAGAGAGAGAGAGAGAGAGAGAGAGAGGGGGGGCACGTTTCGCATCGTTCTTGAAAGTTGGGGCGCCAGCCTCGTCCAAAAACTCTTGATAAGCAAAGAAAAATTCTCAAAATCTTGAAAATCCTAATTCGTGGGAGGGGGCGTGTTAAACAGCTATTAAAGGCCCTTCAAAGAATTATTCAGAAGGAGGTTAAATAGATTTAAATACCATCTTACCTTGCTTCGTCAGAAACCCACGGACCGTTCTTGCTAGAAGTGAGAAGCGTGGGTTTCAGACGATGCATGCTTACCTGAAGAAGGTTCATTTACTTCGATGTCCTTGCACCCTGGAGTAGGACGCCCCTCAATACCTGAACAGATCGCAGTATTTAGTTCACCGTGGTTTTATTAATGGACCACGTAGTGCTCCGATCCACACAGCGCCCGTGTCTATTGATTATTGATTCTCTTTATACAGAGAGTTGCGAATACAAATAACCCGCCGACTCGATTGTATAGGTTTACACATTCAATATCGCTTTATATTTAAAACAATGGCGTCTGGGCTGCGGCTCCTGAGTTTTGAATAACGGAGGAAACCGATATGTACCTGAATGCAATGGACGACGGAATCTCCCGGATGTATTTTGTTTTCTGTTTGAATTTTTAGTTTCTGTTTCTCTTTATCTTTTCGGGGTTTTTTTTCATTTCTGTGTAATTGTGTTTTGTTTTGGTTGTTGTTTTTATTTCAATTCGTGGAAGACAATTACGATCATAAACAAAATATGTATATAGTATAGTAATATTCTTCTTCATTAAAGTAAATAAAAAATAAAAAATGCAGTTTTAATATTAGTGTTCAAGACAATGTATATAGATACCATACCTGATGATATAAGAATCAGATGAGATCAATATACATATATAGGCTACACAGGTATACATGTATATAAATATCACATATAATACCCGAGTTAAGTTTAAATAAGTTATATTTTTTATATTTTTAGCCATAAGTCAAGAAAAATTCCATATATACATGACTTTTGTATATTTTAGATTTCAAATCTTGGTGTTTGCTTTATCTATACAATTATAGCTCTTCATCTCAAGAAGATTAAAATAGCCTAAAACATGGCAACGGCCATCCAGTTCTTTTAATTTAAGCATGTTTATGATGTTCTGTCGTTTTCCTTGTAGTCTAAAAGTTTACCAGTGGTTTGTTCAGGCAAAAAACAGATCTAATTCTTATACACTCTTGAAACTGGCGCTCTAAGTTTGTCGACCGTTCAAGGAATCTCACCGGTGATTGTTTTCACGATATGACACAATTGTAGTGTATTGTATTGTTTATTATTATATAAATAGTGCCTGTTTGGGAGGGTAACAGTTGAAATTGACACCCCGAGAAAACCATTGTCAACCGACGCGAAGCGGAGGTTGACAATGGTTTTCGAGGGGTGTCAATTTCAACTGTTATCCTCCCAAACAGGCACTATTTATTTTGTTATACTGAATGTCTTTTTTAAAATTTTTAAGAAAATTTTACTGCTTTTATATAGGAATAACGTGAATTCTACAGCGAACCGTACGCGCATAATTTTCGCGCATGTAACATTTTTTAATGTTACCCGTTGCCAAGTGCGTTGCTAACGCTGAGGGTAATAGTAAATATTATTAACTGCGTCTTAACCAATCAGATTTCAGTATTTAACATGAAAGTATAACAATATTTATTACCAAGAACCATACGATTCATAGGTTTAACATATATGCATAAGTAAACACACATATGTAGACATTTATTTTTTTTTAAAACATCACAATCTTGGATTAGAATGCGTTTGCACATAGCAGTCAGCGAAATGTAAACAGGATAATAAAGAGTATATTCTCAAAATAAAAGCAATAATTATATTTTTATCGTAATTCTGAGCATTTATATAGGTATTAGCCCAAATTTCACAACTCTTTGATATTCTTTGTTGAGAGTAATTAAATAAGTTTAAAGATAAAGCGCTTAATATTTTTTTAAATTAAACTTTCTTATATCTATATAAAATGAACATATTAAAATAAAATGAAACTCATCTTCAATTATAGAGGAGGAGGAATCATTTTAAGAATTAGTTTGTACATGTATTTCTCTTGACAAAATGTTATTTGTTACCCATTCCATCAGTTAACACCATAAGAAGAACACATTATACAGCATTTTCTCAAAATATCTAGCTCCAAACAGGTATACCCTCAAAACCACGTATTTCCCGTTTGTATAAAATCAGTAAAAATTCACTATTTGGAGATGACAAATATAATTGAAGCAAAATTCAACCAGGTTGTGCTTTTTTTCAGGAAGTTATTAGAAAAAGCGGCCAAAGTGTGTGATAGCTGAAGCGATCTACGACGATCTCTGGGGTACAGGACCGCCATATTTATTATTACTTGTGTCTTCATAATAAAATAAATATCTTACAAATTATACCGTTAATCTGCTAAAAAAAATTAATGAATACATAAAAACATGTAAAAGGATTTGTCCAACACTTTTTTCTTCTTATATCTAACTATATAGAATAATTTTCTTAAGCGAACTGGCTTTAAAAGTTGTGTATTTTCTTTCAGGCAATGAAAAGATTGATAAAGTCAGTTTAAACATGTACCCCCCCCCCCCCCCCCCACACTTCTTATTTTAAATTTTGTTTTAACTATATCCACATATTATTCACACACGGTATTACAATCACATTGTAACAGATAAATTGGAATTGTTTAACATGCATGTTCTCTCTCTCTCTCTCTCTCTCTCTCTCTCTCTCTCTCTCTCTCTCTCTCTCTCTCTCTCTCTCTCTCATCAAATATTTCCCACCATTTTACGGGCATAATCTCTTACTTTCCACAATTCATGGATGTGAATTAAAGCGGGTTATGATTTTTTTCCTACATTGTCGCCACCTTAATAACCCGCGTGAATCACCAAAGAAAGCATTTTATTGTTTATATATATCTGGCAAGAAGGGCATGGTTAATTTTTCATAAATCATTATTATTAGAAAATTAAGATTATCAACCAAGTAAGTATGAACTTTTTTACAGAATATTTTCCCGGGCGAAAAATAAATAAACGATCCATGAGATATTTATCTTGTCTCATTTGTTAAGCTCTTTTATCAAACACTTCATTCAGTGATTGTAGAACAATGTATGGACTGTAAATAGGAGACAGCTTTACTGATTCAGACAACTAATCCACGACCAGGGCGGAAGGACTGGGGGTGATAGTCTGTCATCACGATTCTATGCGATATTTTCATTTAATTTGCTTTGAAATACCCCTTTTTGAGCAAATAATAGATAATTGAACTTTCAATATATAAACACAGCAATATAAACCTAAAACCATACAGGTGCTTAAGGACAGGACCCACACACAACCCTCCTTTTCTATACTTTAGGGTGGGGGGTGGGGGTGGTCCTCTCCTCAAGCACCTGTTTCTGAAACTTCTCTTTTTGACTTATTCATATGGAGTTTTAAAGACGCATTATGTGTACAGTAACAAACCTCATCACTGAACCATACATATACCACTTTACAGAAGCAATGATAGATTTAAACATTAAAGGATCAGAGAGGCCCTCAAATTTAAAATTTAATTTTAATTCACACAGTAAATATATGAAAAAGGCAGCGTATCCTCTTCCCTGGCAAAAGAAAACATCTCCTGGAAAATATAGAATGAAAGTACCGTAAAGCTCAAAACATTAATTCCGACATAGTCCAGTTTGTTTTTCAAACAAAGCTATTTACATTAACTTGGAGCTGCCCCCTTCTTTACTACAGCTGTACCCCGGGGAGTGTTCATTGGGGGAAACTGCTGGGGGGGGGGGGGGGGGGGGGACAGAGTCCTTATCGTTCCAAAATCCATGAAGTGGTATGTCTCCTTCCAAAGTTACCCTCACAAAAACTTCTCGCCAATTTGTTCCGGGACCGCTTACGTCATCAGTTCCAGTTTCCTGCAAGGACTGATGGCCGTCAGTCAGAATTTACCGTTCTTCCACCTGGAAGATGTCTTTGTACGAATGGCGGCCAGAAGTCTCGGGGTCAGGCCGGTGTCAATTAAGGGATTTAATGACATGCGTGCAGCATTCACTCCTGGTTTCTATAGAAATAAGGTCATGACCTCTCATTACCTTGACCCTTCAACATTGAGGAAATACTGGAATTTGAGCAAAGATTGTGCTTGACAATATAGAACGTTCAGAGATTTATATGTACCCCGGTATGTGCGAAATAGTGAACATGTACATTATTTCATGACATCATAAATATACATGGTACATTTTGCATTTTTATGCTAATGAAATAAATATCATTGGTTAATAATGATTGTAGATTAATATTACCTTGATCAAGACAACTTCAGTAAAACTATTTAATATCTTAAACCAAATTTGACTTTGAATTTTATGGTGCAAAATTTGCAGTTAGATGAATTTAACCTTACTGTGGGAGGGACAACTTTATAAGAGAATACCTTTTTTTAATAAAACACATACACTTCATTTCTCATGGTGACATTTATCTTACAAAACACTTCATCAATTTGTACAAATAAAATATCACAGTAGAATGCAACAGTTGTATCAATATATCCACAAACATTGATCAACATATCAACAGTTGTATCAATATATCCACAAACATCGATCAACATATCAACAGTTGTATCGATACATCCACAGAGAACAAAACATCATCATGTACACACAGAAGTAATTAAAGACCATGCACGATCATATTAATATACACCACATACAGTCAAAGTCAACACAGTTATTGCAACAGAAGGAAGAGTCGGTTCAATACAGGAATAAAACTATTATGTCTGAGTGCGAAGTGAATACTGGGATTAATGAGAAATCCCTATTTAACCATCACTGTGGAACAAGCCTTTAACTGCTTGTACCAACACATCATTAAATCATACACAGTGGCGGTATGGTTCATACACAGCGGCGGTATGGTTGAAGAATGCAAACAAACAGGAAGTACCGAGTTGGAAATTAAAAAATAGATTTCAACAACAATATGAATTCTTACATATAAATGCATTTCACTCTTTGTTTTTAAGTCTCTCTATCACAGTGAGGCTAAGACTTAATATCAACATGTTTAAGTCCCTTATTTCTCATTAGGCAAGAACAATGTAATTAATTATGTACAGAAACATTGTATCATTAGTCACTATTCTTGTAGTATCAACACCTGAAATATACAGAGTATAACTGTCAACAGTCTTTGACAACAAGCAGTGGAAAACCGTTTTCTCAGAGCCTTTGTTTTGGGTATCTGTTATATGAATACTTCTTTCAATATTCCGAAAAATACTTCCTTCTGTTGTTCCAATTTCAAACACATAGTGTTAAGAATTCACCACAGTCTCCACTGTTCAGTATTGTTTTTTCACAGTACATGTAATGTTCTTACTCTTTGCTTTCACATATGATACAAATTCACAGAACCCTATATTTGGTAGGTTAATATCTTTACAATTCTTCCACTGTTAATTGCCATTTTCAAATGTACATATTCTGGGTGTTGCCTGTAATGCTATAAACCATCAGCAGTTTTTTGTATATTGAGTTTGTGTCCTGTGAGATTGGTGATTTCCAGTGAGTGAGTTTTCTGGTGAGGTTCCCCCTTGAGGTCCCGGGTGACCTCAGTAGGCCTGTGAGGCCTCTGTAGACACTATGGAGGTCCTCCGTGACACAGACCGCACCTTCATGCTCTTGACGGACTTTGTGGGTTTGGAGGGAACATTGAGCACCTGTTTCCCCAGCTGTAGGCCGATACTCTGTAGGCTGGACTTGGCCATTCCTGCTCCTAGCTTACCCTTCAGTCCCAGTAAACCAGGCTACACAAAAAAGAACAAAAAACAATAATAGCATATAACAATAATAGCATATATAATGTGTAACAGAGACACATTTTGCCTCTGCTGGGGTTTGAACCCGGGTCCTCTGGCACGCCAGTCCAGCACTCTACCGATCGAGCTAAAGGGTTAACCCCCTAGCAAGAGCTAGTAGGAATGCCATATACCTGACTCTACCACAAATGTATAACATATCATAAATAATTCCAAAAACTTAGCAATACTAATATCTATGTAACAGTAAACATTCAACATTTTGCTGTGTTTCCTTGTGTTGTTACTTGGCAGAATGCTACTTCCATTTAATCAAGTACACTGCCAAATGTATATATGTAGATCAATAGGTATACTGTACAATCAGGAATGTGCTCAATCAGATTCACCCTAACATGTTGAAAACAAATTTTCCGCCCAATTATTTGATGCTCAATATTATGCATTTGCAGTATGCTATAAACAAATCACTGACTGACAGATTTACAGAGGTTGGCATACAGTGTTATAGGTATTATAGGGTGTCTTTAACTCAGCATGGTATACTGTAAATTCCTAATTAAACGCAAGGAATTAATATCCGCGTAAAATCGTGAGAAGCATCCTTCGCGGATTTTAAAATCTTGCCATTATTTTCCGAGAGTTGAAAACTACAAGTATAAGGAGAAAAGTTCAACTTTTACGATTTTATAATATCGCGATATGATACAAACCAGCGCGATCGTGGAATTACCGTAAGTACTCGCGTAATATAAGGAATTTACAGTAGACATGTGATCATACCGCGTTATTGGAGTTTCCCTGACTGAGCTGTCGTCGGTGGTAGTCCTTCATTTTGGCCTCAAAGTCCAGGATGTACTTGGGGAAGATCTCCTTCTCAGGGACTGGCTGTTTGAGAGCTTAAAACAATATCCCAGAATACATCAAAACTGAGTCAAATTATCTTTCCAGGCCTCTCAAAAAAAAAAGTCTTTAGTTATTTGGGCAAAAAGTTAATAAAAATACTTCGGACATGCAGGTTTATTCCCTCCAAGTTTCATTGCAAGTTTAAAAAGTTAAATACAGTAATACATTTTTTTATTGCAAAATTACAAGGGACAAGTAATTGAGATTTTGTATATATGTCACTTCAAATACCTGATTATCTAATCAAACATGTTAAGATTATGTGATTAGAACAACTATCATTAGAGGCATATTTAATGTGCCCATGTTTTACTGAACATGCATGTCCCTGACTGTGTGACTTACTGTCCACAAGGTTAGGAAGTTTGGGGAGGTTGGAGGCCTGGGACACGGTCTCCGTGTAGGACATGTTGGGTTTCTTCGGCGGGTCAAAGTCCTGTATCACCTGGGTGTCCAATGACTGCAATAGAAGATTTCATTATTAATTCACAATAATCTATAGAAATACAGCAGAATACAATATAACTTTGGCACTTATCAAACAAATATAGTAAAATACAAAAAGTTATACTTGTCATGAAATTCACACAAAAAGAGCACTTGTTTGAATTTCATGTCTGAAATATTTTTGTCAATTTCACCGGAACTGAGCAGAAGTAAATAATAATAGTGTACATACAGAGTAGGGTCCGGCGGGGGCGTGGCCGGTCCTCTCCCAGTGGAGGTAGGGTAGGTCTGGGATCGTACTCGGCTGCTTCCTCTCCCTCTTCTGTACACGCAACTCCTGGTAATTCTTACCTGTAATATCAATCATACTTATAAAAAAATGATTTCTCTCTCTCTCTCTACTCCTGGTTATCCTTACCCCATTCCAAAAATTGTTATAATTTTGTTTCACTCAGTCACAGCATTCAGAAAAACTCTCCTCTCTCACTCTTTCTCAATCTCTCTCTCTTGCAGTGTGTTTTTCCATGTGTTGATGCGGAATCCCTCGGGATTGCTGATCGCCCGTTCGTCTGGATCCCAATCATCTCTCTCTCTCTCTCTTGTTCTTTCTCCGTACCTAGCAGTGTGTTGACCCAAGTGTTGATGCGGAATCCCTCGGGGTCGGTGATCGCCCGTTCATCTGGCTCCCAGTCATCTCTCTCTCTCTCTCTCTCTCTCTCTCTCTCTCTCTCTCTCTCTCTCTCTCTCTCACCGTACCTAGCAGTGTGTTGTCCCAAGTGTTGATGCGGAATCCCTCGGGGTCGGTGATCGCCCGTTCGTCCGGCTCCCAGTTGTCCTCTTCAACAACTTCCTCCACCTCGTAGTCTTTGCTCTCCTCAATTTCCTCCTGAATAGACAGAAATAGATAAACTGTTGTTAAAAGTAGATAAAGTGGACTCATTTCTTCAACACAGACATGGAGAAAATTAAACAACTCTTTATTATTAGAAGATCACAAAATTAGACAAAACTCCTAAAAAATAGGTGTCAACCTTTTATTAAAAATTCTTATTAAAGGACAACATTAGACAAACTGTTGAAAGAAGTAGACAAAATTAGACAAATATCCAGCTGAAGAACCTATCAATGAGTCATTCAAAATTTACATGGTATAAATGGTCAGCAAGTATATAGTTATAGCTCATGTTAGACTCATGTTTAATGACTGAATATAAAGGAAGTTAATAAGTGAAACATCTCATAATAATTATACGCATCATTGCCATCACCGAGCATTGGTTGTCTAAATGTCTGTCCATAGCCATGCGCGCTATTTTTATTTATGAACTTATCAGGTTGCTTTGTTATCTAATATTTACATTCTACTGTGTTTTTTCATTAAATTCTGTGATCTTTTTAAAATGCCTCTAAATGCAACAACTAATCATTGGGTACTCAAAGGTAAAAATGACGAGTTTTATCATGACAACACAAACGTTGAACGCTGTAAACTGCAACGTCACAAGCCAAAATCAAAGTTAACGCTTGTGGCTGTTACTGTGGCTTTTCCATTATTATTAACTAACCCTTAGGATAAGATAGGAATTTTAAGGTATAAATAACATTTGCAGACAAGGCAAGAAGTTAAAAAAAAAGTAAATATAAACATTAAATCATGACTTTTTAAAGTATACAGTCTCATAACTGTAGCGATGTTTGCATACCGCGCTAACGCGCGGTACTGAATACTTCAAAAAATCATGATTCAATGCTATAATACACAATTATGAAATAAATATACACTGAAAACACCTTGCAATAGAACAGTTTCCTTGTAAACTAAAGTAATCTATTAGAGCTAAACTGAAAGAGAATAATAAAACGAATATTGAACAAGAGTTAATCAGTTGAGTTTATCTATGTAGCTCAAGTCTTCATAAGGAGCACATACACCAGTTATCATCTATTTTCACTCACCTCAGGAACAGCTTGTTGCTTTATTATAAACGAGTCAGTTTAATAAAATTGATTTATCTTTGATATGAATCATTTAAGGAGGTTGGATGGTTAATTAATTGACCATCAAATCATGATTATTAATAAGCTTAAATTTTAGAATATGATTTGTTTAGCTGTAAACTATTATTTAGTAAAGAAAAAATCAACCTATTTTACCTTTTAAATTTGATAACAAATACATACAGGAACACACAAACAAGAACTGTAATAAATCACAAAGAATCAAGAGCAGACAACTCCTACCTCACTCTCCGACTCCTCCACCATCTCCTCGGCCGGGTTGTAGTGCTCGATCTTCCAGTGCTCCTCCTACACACATCAGATACAAAGCTATTAAATCTCCATAATTATCAAAAAATAGTTTTTTCAAGAGCTTTCTACCAATACTATTTCTATAATAGAAAAAGAAATAATGACATAAATTAAAGTAAAATATTTAATATTGTTAAAATAATACGAGCCTCACCTGACCAAATATCCCAATCATGTTACCGAGCACGTCGTACATGGCCACACTACAGTCTGAGGAGGCCGAGATCACCAGGACTCGCTCGTTTCTCTCACACATCTCGAGTGTGTTGATCATGTCTGAGTGAGCCTGGAACTGGCACTTCATGGCTGAAACACAGAATCAAAGTACTAAAAGTATGTCATGTCTCAGGGAAACACACAGAATCAAAGTACTGAAAGTATGTCATGTCTCAGGGAAACACACAGAATCAAAGTACTGAAAATATGTCATATCAGGGTAACACATAGAATCAATTTCAATCAAAGTACTGAAAGTATGTCATGTCTCAGGAAACATACAGAATCACAATACTGAAATTATGTCATGTCTCAGGGAAACACACAATATAAAAGTATTGAAAGTATATCATGTTTCAAGGAAAAACAGAATTAAAATACTGAAAATATGTCATGTCTCAAGGAAACACACAGAATCAAAGTACTGTATGTCATGTCAGTCACTTGGAGCGGTGGTTATGATATCGTCTTAGGCCTCCGAGATAACAACTTATGTGGAGCAGTGGATAATTACTTACGTGGAGCGGTGGTTATGACGTCTTCTGAGGCCTGAACACAGTACTCTGAGATGTCCCACACTTTGATCACTCCATCCACATCTCCTGTGGCCATATAACGGTTCTTTTTGTCTGTTGCCATCAAAATACTGCCAGCTGTACAGTAAACAAAATGAACTTATCATAAAAAAAATTCCATGGTCATAATCCTGCAAGATGAAATTCATAACTTTATGATTTTTTATGAAGTTTCATGATATATTCAAGACTGGTTCACATAGACAGTTCATGAAATTTTTAAATGGAAATATTCTTAAAATGAAATTCATGAAAAAATTATTATAAATATAAAATATATAAATGCATTCAGGAGGGTAAATCCCCTTCCAAAGAAAAGATCTGAATTAACACTTGAAGTCTTACTCAAAACAATGATTGACATATTTACAAAATTGAGTGAACTGTTAACAAAAAGTGATCCATTCACAATAATGGGTGACCTAATTACAACACCATTTGACCTACTTACACTGTTGGTGGGCCACGAACTCTCCAATCAGCTTGGAGTGAGAGGTGTTCCAGAACCGCACCCAGCCATTCCCTCCCCCAGAAATCAGGTTGGCCCCGCCCCCTGCTGAATTCCCCTTCCTGGTGTCCAAGAAAATCAGCTTAGCAATGGCCAGTCCAAACTCATTCTGTAAATACCATCATTATTTTAATCTACTTCGCCGTTTAATCAATTCATCATTTGTGAAATTATCTCATGGTATAACTCAAAAATATTTTTTCCATCTGAACTACTAGAAATAGGAAGATTGTTGGATTTTTTTTAAGTGATTCATATTTAATGAATTCTTTAAACAAAATATATTAATATCAGAAAACATTTACAAAAAAACATATTGTTTTGACTAGTGGCCATTTAACTGGTTCTCACCGTGTCCTCTGCTCCACTCGTCTGACTTTTCCCGCTCTTTTGTGAGGCTTTGGACACAGATCTCTGGGAATTTGCAGACTGAAACACAAATACACAAAATATAAAATATATTTAAATCTTAATAATACTCGCCCTACAAAATTTTAAAAAAAATCATCTACATGCACATTTTAATTGGAACCAGCAAACTGATTATGTATAAACAATTCTGAAATAGAGCACTGTATCTGAATTACTTGTAAAACCACAGCTTTAACATTCAAAATTTAGTTATGCATAAAAAATAACATAATTAAGCATTGCCAACAATATAAATGGAAATTATTTTTTTTCATTTCAGTTCCTTGCATCTTCAAACCATGTTAACAATGCCTTGCCTCTTTTCTAGCCTGCATAAACGACTTCTGTCGAGACTTGACCAGCAGACGGCGAGATCTCTGATTCAGGCGGCGTGAAATGTGCTCAGAGTTTGTGTTCCATATCACAATCTCCCCGTCGTAACTTCCTGTGGCCAAATGATTCGGTCCAGTGAATGCGCAGCACAGGATGTCCTCGCTGTGTTCCTGTAATAAGTGAAGCATGATGATATCAAATCACAAAACACTCTTACACAAAACGTACTAAAGAGTGTTAACTTCTGAAAATTCTTAAATTATTTTTTATGACAATAGAAACATAACAAATCAAGAAGAGTTGGATTTACACCAGACTCGACTCATCTTGTACAAAGGAAGCAGATCAAATCAAACTCAGAGTGAACTGTGTGCTTGTTATATTGTAACCCAGTGCTGTTGTGTGTTAGTTTATATCAAGCATGGCGTGCTTGGAGTGAGTGGGATTATGGGTAAAGGATAACACTTTACAGCTAGCCTTTAAAGGCAAGTCATCACAATATGTCATATTTTCATAATGGCAAGAACAGTGTAAAAGGTCAACTCTGGTTCAGATTTTCTTGCATAGATATGGTAAGGAAATATGCAAGTTTGGGAAAAAACTTTTGCTATATATTAATAAAATTTTCTGCAATGATTGTAGTAAATAGAATCTGTATTTCATTTATCCCATTCTTTATGAACCAACTACTCCCAGACATCTTAATCATTTATTTTTTTATGTGATGGCATTAACAAATTACAAATAGCACAGAATTGGTAATCTTTATAAAATGTGACACCAAAGTAGGTCATTTTCTGTGACACAAAAAAAGTAGGTCATAGCATTAACAAAAAGTAGGTCATAGGACACCGAAGATGTCGGTCCACTTCACATCAGACTGAGATCTTTAGGATCTTGGATTGAAAGAAAAAAGGAGGGATGGAGAGAAAGGGGGAGGGGTCAGACAATGGGATTTCGTGACCCCGTTATAACTAGGAATGTCTGCTTGGAGGGATATTACTTCTATCTACTTACTGTAATCAGCTGAAATGAATCATCTCAATATATAGGATCAAAATGGCCATGCAATGATATTTTGTTGTTCCCAAGTGAGTAATTTGAAAACAGGCAAGTTGTTTTCAATAAAATAAAAAAAAAAATTTAAAAAAAACACTGAAAAAGTAAAATGAAATAAGAAGATGCAAACTAATCGGTGTCAGCATGCTGAGAGTGAAATAAAAATAAAATGAATGTGTTCTGAATCAATCATGTGTGTAGAGAGTAAGAATTGCATCTGTATTTTGTTACATCATATCAACAATTCAGTATCAAGTCAGAATGCTACAAATCTTGACAAACTATGTCACAAAAGCAGTGATTGAAACGTTCAATACGAAAACCACTAAACCATGAATTAAATGTAGTGTGTAAGGTGATAAATTGAAATCATATCAAAATTTCAAATCTCACAGAAGAGAGATAGATGGACAAACAGACAGACATACCTTTCCTCCCTTCCACTCTGCAGGTTGTACGTGGAAATCTTTGAACGAGGACGTGGGGAAAACCGTGATCTGTCTGTAAAATGAATTAAACAATACTGCCTTTACTTTTAAACAAGCTATTCAAGAAAATGTTGCAAGGTTCTCTAGAGTAGATCCTCATCAATATTCATCCTCTTAAACCAGTCCTTCAATATTAGATCCCCTACTTGCTTCATTCAGCTCCCACCCACCCCACCCCCACAATGTTAGATCCCACATTTACTTGGTCCACCCCAGTGACCCTCAGCTCACATTAATGTTTAGCACCCCATCCCACCCAAAGTTAGATCCTCCACACATTGTTTCTTACTTGGTCCAACCCACCCAATGTTAGATCCTCCACCCTTTGTTACTTACTTGGTCCAACCCACCCAATGTTAGATCCTCCACACATACTCAATGTTAGATCCTCCACACATACCCAATGTTAGATCCTCCACCCTTTGTTACTTACTTGGTCCATCCCATCACCCAAAGTTAGCTCCTCCACACATCGTTACTTACTTGGTCCAACCCACCCAATGTTAGATCCTCCACCCTTTGTTACTTACTTGGTCCAACCCACCCAATGTTAGATCCTCCACACAAACTCAATGTTAGATCCTCCACCTTTTGTTACTTACTTGATCCACCCCACCCAATGTTAGATCCTCCATACATTGTTACTTACTTGATCCACCCCATCCAATGTTAGATCCTCCATACATTGTTACTTACTTGATCCACCCCACCCAATGTTAGATCCTCCATACATACTTAATGTTAGATCCTCCACACATTGTTACTTACTTGGTCCATCCCACCACCACCACACTCCTCTTCAGATTCAGGATCTGTCCTACGTCTGCCGGCTGTCCCCCTGCACACTCCAAGGTGTGGAAACAATGGCCGTTAAAATCCCACACCTACAAAAAAAGAAAGGGTGGCCATTAACATCTAAGGGCCTCGCCAATAATACTAACAGGATTGCAGCATTTCATGTCAACAAATTGACAAACAGATGTCAATATATGTTTCTTGAACTTCAATGGGCCAAGGAAAAAAACTTTTGAAATCAGATGGTCAACTTTATGGGCCAAAATAAACAAATACATGTACTGAACTTGATTAGGAAAACTGCCACTCATTTCAACATAGCTATTGTATTCATGATATCATAAACTGTACGCATATTTTCTAAATAATATAGAGATGTATTAGAATAATTTGACTTTGACCCTTGAACCCTGACCTTGACAGTTCCGTCAGTGCTTCCTGTGAACAGCTTCGTCTCTGTTGGATCCTGGGCCAAACAGGTGACCTCTGCGTTGGCGTGGGTGTTGTTGAACTGTTTGACCTTTTGACCTGTGTCAATCATCCACACTATCAGGGTCCCCGCCTGACATACACTGATCACCTGCAGAAAATAAATTAGTAAATATGAATTTAGCAATATTTATTTTGCAATGATTATACACATGTTCAACAACTTATATTATTATCTTTTGTTGGCACAGATGTTAGTGTAAGGGGGTTATTGAGGAAGGAGGAAACAGGAATGTCCCGAGAAAACTCTGATGTCTGAGCAGGCGACCACCATACTCTTTCACATACAACCTTTGTGAGTGGGGAGTGTTCTAATTTACTCCTCTACCCAGACATTTTTGTGTTATTGTAAGGGGTTGGAAAGCTTGTCCCCTCATCCAAAGTCTAACCTTAGTTACATTGATAAAACTCTGGAACTTAAGTCTGAATTAGACAGACAAAGTACATTGTATCTATGCACAAATTAACAGTACAAAATTTTAAAATATATTTTTTAGGCATCAGTAGAAATTCACTGCCCTGGTTAACGTTGTACTCATAGCCATAGTGGTAGTTTAGTGGTAGAGTTGTATATAGCCGTGGTGACTGGATTTTCATGTGACATGATCTTGTCGCGGTTTTCTGTGGTGGTTTTTTTACTGACCTGATTAAACACAGAGTTGTATATTGCCGCGGTGACAGGCTTGTCATGTGACATGATTTTGTCGCGGTTCTCAGTCTTCATCTCCATCAGCGTGATCTGGTAGTTGAACGTGATCAACATCTTGTTCCTCTCCATGCCTGAGCGGTCACGCTCCTCGTCAAAGAACAGTGTGCTCACCACTGTCAACAAAGTGAAAGTACAGCTTGTAAAGTGAAAGTAAATCAAGGAGGTTTATTCTGCTGGCTGTGAAACATATTCTTTTTTTAAAGCTGTTTGTAACAGCCTTGTATCAAAAATATTGATTCCTGAATTTGAACGTAATTTTGAACTTGTCGTTCTTGTTAGGGTCTTCCGTCTTCAGCGGAAGACCCTTCTATTATTGTAATGTTTCTTTTTCACTTTTCTTATTATTATTATTATTATTATTCTTTTTTTGTCTTGTGCAGGCGATTTCTCAGAGATGACTCGTTTGATTTCCTTCACATTTTCAGGGCTGATGCTTAGTCATTTGAATTTTATACCGCCGGAACGATTTTTAAAATTTCACTTCTGGTCGGAAGTTATCGTCGTTTTACGATTTTTAAAAGTCAATTTTGTCGGCGATGATTCTCAAAAACGATCAAAGATAGAGAACTGAAATTTTCAGAGATGATAGATCTAGCAATATTCTCGTGAACCTCGGTCAAGAGAATGTTGGCCGTCACTTCCGGTCGTCACCGGAAGCAAATTTAAAAAATGAAAATTTTCAACTTTTTGTTTTGATATATTTTTTCAAATTAGATGATAGTGACCCTTTTACTGATTCAGAATATGCAATTTGTTTTAAAATCGATCAAGGCGTTCTCGAGAAATTAAGCGTCAAAGTCCTGAAGCGAGAGTCCGAGTAGCTCAGTCGATAGAGTCGTGGACATAGCCCAGGCGACCCGGGTTCAAGCCCTGAGTGCCGCAATTTTTTTCTCTCTTTTTTTCGGTTAGATCTACGATTTTATCTTTAAATTGATAAGTTTAGTCTAATCTATTCAAAAATCGGACGGAAGACCCACTCGTTGCTCGCAACGAGATCGAATCTAGTTAAGAAATGTAATTGATATTTAATGTGCCCATCATGATTATCAACATTTCTTTGAATGAGCAAACTTCAAGATACATGTATAAATTAAACCTTTAAAAAAAATGTTTTTTAGTCTCTTATGGAAAATAATCTCTCTCTCTCTCTCTCTCTCTCTCTCTCTCTCTCTCTCTCTCACCTTCGGGTCCTTTAGGGAACAGCCTCTGTATGCTCTCTCTCTCTCTCTCTCTCTCTCTCTCTCTCTCTCTCTCTCTCGCTCTCTCTCCCCCCCCTCACCTTCGGGTCCTTTAGGGAACATCCCGGCCAGCCTCTGTATGCTCTCTCTCTCTCTCTCTCTCTCTCTCTCTCTCTCCCCCCCTCACCTTCGGGTCCTTTAATAGGGAACATCCCGGCCAGCCTCTGTATGCTCTCTCTCTCTCTCTCTCTCTCTCTCTCTCTCTCTCTCTCTCTCTCTCTCTCTCCCCCCCTCACCTTCGGGTCCTTTAGGGAACATCCCGGCCAGCCTCTGTATGCTCTCTCTCTCTCTCTCTCTCTCTCTCTCTCTCTCTCTCTCTCTCTCTCTCTCTCTCTCTCTCTCTCTCTCTCCCCCCTCACCTTCAGGTCCTTTAATAGGGAACATCCCGGCCAGCCTCTGTATGCTCTCTCTCTCTCTCTCTCTCTCTCTCTCTCTCTCTCTTACCTTCGGGTCCTTTAGGGAACATCCCGGCCAGCCTCTGTATGCACACCTGTAGCTGTACGTCCCAGATTCTGAGTACTTTATCCTTGGAGAAGCTGATCAGCTGACCGCGGCTCTTGATGAACTGGACCTGAATCACGCTGGCCATGTGTCCACGGAGGACGCCGTTAGGTTTGGACACGATGTGGGGGTTCCACAGACAGACGTGGTGGTTCACTCCCGCGGTGGCTGAGGGAGAAAAAAATCAAAATATGTAAAAGTCAATTCATTATGCATGGGTTTTTCTTACACAGAGATGTTCATCAGACGGTAAGCAAATAATGATTCTGAATTTTTAGTTTTTTCAAGGCATTTGGTAGTTGGGTGAAGCATATCAATATGAGCCAAGATACTGTAAACATACTTTATTTGGCCATGTATTTCATTTAGTGCTTTTAGCAGAATGATACTTCCGCTTAATCAAGTACATCGCTAAATGCCATGCATAAATGTATAAGAATAGTCACATTCAGTTCCTTTACAGTAATAAACCCTGACATTCAGGTATGAACCTGCCTGTTATGATGATTTTAGAGGTAAGATAATTAACCTACCTATGATGTTTAAGTGTTGGTTGTAATCAAATGTGTTTACTCCTTGGGAGATGTTAAAGTTGGAGCTGAAATTGACAAAACAAAGATTATTACTAAAATAATAGCATTATTATCATCTAGAGTTATTTTCCAAACCCTTCCCTACATAAGGGATTTTTCTCTTGTTTGAAATTACATGAAATTTTTTTTATCAAATTAAATTGTAATATTTTTCAGAGAAAACAAATTACACAACTCACACTCTTTGAATCTTCTTGCTTGTTCCCTGATCCCTATAACATACAAAATTATTAGAATTATTTCATTTAAATAAATCGGTATAAATTGCAAATCAAGGAGGGAGTAAATTAGTAACAGCAAGAACAGCTGTTTTATAAAACCAGTTTAAACTGGTTATCACATAGACTGTTGAGATGAGCATGAAAATATGATCTATGAAAAATAGCTCTTGTAATTTCGCTTTTAACAATACAATCAATTCTACTGTTGAATAATTGTAGAACATGGTGTTTTAACAACATGTATGAAATATATCTTTGAACCGACAACATAAAATCAATGTTTGGGAACTACTTATGTAAATTATATGTTAATTCATACAAAGTGATTAGGTTGTTGCATTTAGAGGCATTAAAAGATCACAGAATTTAATGGAAAAACACAGTAGGATGTAATATAACTACAAAATAATATTAAGTACTGTGTCATAATAATAATCATCATAAATCAAATTAATCATTAAAAGAAATTCTGATCGATGTATAATCATATAAAAACATCTAAATATAAGTACATGATACAAAGAAAGATGGTGATTTCTCGTCTTAGCAGTAAGTGACCATTTGACCTACTTTGTAGTTGCTCCTGTCTTTTTCTCCATCCAACCGATCACCATAGAGTTAGTGCTGGTTGTGGAACAGCTGATGAAACACTCCAGATAGTGGGCGTATTTTACTGTAAACAATTAATAAAACACTCCAGATAGTGGGCGTATTTTACTGTAAACAATTAATAATACACTCCAGATAGTGGGCGTATTTCCCTGTAAACAATTAATAAACATTCCAGATAGTGGGCGTATTTTACGGTAAACAATTTATAAACACTCCAGATAGTGAGCATATTTTACTGTAAACAATGAATAAACATTCCAAATAGTGGCGTATTTTACTGTAAACAATGAATAAACACTCCAGATAGTGAGCATATTTAACTGTAAACAATGAATAAACATTCCAAATAGTGGCGTATTTTACTGTAAACAATGAATAAACACTCCAGATAGTGGGCGTATTTCACTGTAAACAATAAATGAAACATTCCAAATAGTGGGCGTATTTTACTGTAAACAATTAATAAACACTCCAGATAGTGAGCATATTTTACTGTAAACAATGAATAAACATTCCAAATAGTGGCATATTTTACTGTAAACAATGAATAAACACTCCAGATAGTGGGCGTATTTCACTGTAAACAATTAATGAAACACTCCAAATAGTGGGCATATTTTACTGTAAACAATTAATAAACACTCCAGATAGTGGGTGTATTTTACTGTAAACAATTGATAAACATTCCAAATAGTGGGCGTATTTTACTGTAAACAATTAATAAACACTCCAGATAGTGGGCGTATTTTACTGTAAACAATTAATGAAACACTCCAAATAGTGGGCATATTTTACTGTAAACAATTATTGAAACACCCCAAATCGAAGTTCTAATAGTACCCAATGTCATATGTCTGACCCACTTGTTTCTGCTGACATATCATCTCATGTATAAATATCTTGTAACTAAATCAAGTATTCAATGCCATATTAAGATCCCTGTACCTTCCCTGAACAACTCTTTCTTTTGGGCCTTGTATCTCATGTATAATACCTATTTAATCAAAGTCCTGAGAGTACTCAGGGCTCAGTATTCCCCGTACCTTGTCTGACCCACTCCTTTCTGTGAGCCTTGTATCTCACAAATTAATATGTAGTTAATCAAAGTCCAGAGAGTACTTGATGCTCATTATTCCCCATACCTTGTCTGACCCACTCCTTTCTGTGAGCTTCGTGTCTCGTGTATGTCTCATTCTTGAACAGCGTCTCATTTCCAACATCCTGGAGATTAACATTTAGGCAGGGCTCTGAAAAGTTCAAAAGGCAATGAAGTAAGAGGTAAGGTAATTCATGAATTTAACTATTGTGTACATCTCTCTGCTTCTGGTCAACACTTCAACTTATCTCCCATTACCACAGCAAGTCTTGACTCTATAATCAATCTTTTTCAATTTTATATATAGTGCAATCAGCAACTGTATATCAAAATGATTTTTTTTTTCATAAAAATTATACAAAAGCTTAAATTGATCTTTTTTTCAATCATTTATGAATACCCTTCACCGATTAATAAATTCTTCAAAAATTTCACAACAGAACAGTTCTGTTATAGAAGAAATTTCAGATGAATTAGAAACTATTTTTCATCACTCATTTTCCCCATCAACCTTAGAACCATTCAGTTAATACAAAACACAGTATACAAGCTTCATAGAGGGAGTTGTTTATCCAACATAATGGCCTTTGTCAACCTAAAGACTACAATACATAACTTTGTTTTTAAAACTTCCTTTAGAAATAATTGATAATTTTTCTTGGATTTGAATGCTATTAAGATAATAAATCTAAGAGACTTTATTCCTTACTAAATTGACATATTTTGTCTGGATTTGAAAATAAAATTTGTAAACCAACAAATTGGAAGTGGTAAAATTTTAGAAATTGAATTGTGCTGATAATTGTAATATTTAAACTATTGTGATAGTGTGTGCTGAAATCTAAAGACTGAAATAGGAAATGTTGTGAACTGTTATTTTGGAATCTATAAAATACTTATTTCTGGTGTTTAGAACTTGTACATTTCAGAAATTTTTGGCTTTGAATTTGAACTTGCATAAAATTAAGAGATAAGCTATGTGTATGATGTTTTCTTGTTAAATTGTATAATCGGCTAAATGAAAAAAAAAATTGTATACTTTGTGAAATGTAAATAAGAGAGGGACACAATTTACTATCAGGAGTAAGTAACAGGACTTGTAGCCAGGAATTTTCTACTGAAGAATAATGTATAGGTTGTTTCGGAAGTTACTAGCCATTGTGGAGTGTTTATATGATTGCTACAGTACAGTTCTAATAGGATTGGTACAATAACAATAGATATATACATATCATTATAAACACTGTGAACGTATTAAACATGTGGAGGCTAAATTATCAGAGATTTCATAGCTAACTCTTATCCCAAACTTCCCCTCATTAATCCCCTAAATATCATATTTTAATCCTCTTCACTTAGAATTTATTTTCCCTTAAGGTCAAGATCTAGTGAATGAAAGGTGCCTACAGGTTTATGAAATTCAAGATATAAATTCTTTTAATGATGCTTCATAACAATATCTTTGTTTCATCGGGTGTACCGGGGCTTAAATTTTTGGTAAACACAATGAAAAATCATGTTTTTAAACAACTATTTTCTACGAAATATGAAGGATAAAAGTAACAAATCTTGGAGTTTTGTCCATTATTGACTAATGAAATATATCTAGACTGCCTACAATCTCTCCAAAAACGGCATTAAACAAGCTCTTGACCTCCGTTTTAAAATGATGTCAAATTGAATATAGGTACCGGGATTACTTTTCTTGTGATTAAATAAAGAATGTCTAAATATTGTTTTATTTTCTACATAATTTCAGTAAAGCCGTATAATACGGTAAAAGATTCATCAAATCAATTATGACGTCATAATGGTTCTAGCACCAAAAAGACACTCTGGAATCATTTACTAGATCTTGACCTTAATCCTTTTAAAAATTGACAAACCAAAAAAAAATTGTACCCTAGGAATTAAAAAGTACACAGATGGGGAAAAACTGAAACAAAAAGGATTAGTTCACATTTAAAGAAAGAAAAAAATAGACACATATATTTGAAAAAAAAACAAAAGAAAAAATAATTACTCACCTTCCCAAACTGAGTGCAGATAGTGCAAAGGTTAAAGGTCAGAGTTCGCACACAGCCAACAAAAATAAAGCATAATATGGATTAACTGCATGAAATTAGAATCACATGATTCAAATCAATGATAGACGTGTCAGTACTGTGTTATAGGCGGATGTTCATGGAGAAATACATGAATTATATTGTGATCAGCATGCATTGTTTGATGTTATGGACATATGGTATTCATATTATAGGCATGCATGATTTGAATTCAAATGTTAAATTCATTTTGGTTGGTTGGGGAAAAAATTTACATCATGCAATCATCTTCAAGCATTTCAGTAACATTGTCCACTGATTACCAAACTAACTGTAGCATTTTCTAGATAACTATGCATATGTAAATTTTGTGTGTTATATCAGAGTCTTGTATTCTATTTATATGTAAACTAAAGGGAGATCATTCTTGGCAAAAGGGAGGTAACTCCATGAACAGATCCAACTATGGTATATGAACAAAATGTGCAAAAACTAACAAAAAACAAACAGAATCAAGCCACTAAAAACTAGAACAGTGGGCGCTTATTGGTCAACCATTTCACTCAAAATGTGCACATCTCGCTGAAAACCTGAGATAAATCTTAAATGTGTGTACTACATGCATCTCAGTGAGATTCTCAAAGTAAAGCTTGTCTCTGTGCCCGAGATAATCTGAGATAATCTGAGATAATCTGAGATAATCTCGATCTGTGAAATTCACATGCTGTGATACCTTACCCACTTAAACCAAAACAAAAAGAAGATGAGATATTATATTTAGATATCATTGCGATAAAATGAATCAATTGATTCAGAGACTACTTTCTTTCTGTAAAACTTCTAGGTGTAATGAAACTATTACAGTCAATGACAAACAGGAGAGGGATCCTTTCTTTCTAACAACAGGGGCCCCATACAGGGGCAATGAAAAGAAAAAAGAAATGTCCAAACCAGAGGTGCATTGCCCACCATCCCAGCGAAGTATGATGTAAGTGAATGTTATGTAATGTACTAGTCTACAGAACACAACGTGTGCAGTAAATCCCCTACCCTTTATTTGTGCATTACATCTCAAACTAATATTATACATGTACACATAGTCTGTAATGAAAAGCACTGGAGAGGGGAATTTTCCGATGATATATTTGTTGTAATGAAATGATGCTGAATTATACACGATGATTAACGTAAAACACTTTTTAAAAGAACTCAATGATAGCCAAAATTCAACATAAATTTCAAATGTCAGTAATATGTGTGTGAACAATGAATATGACAAATAATAATAAATGTCTTATGACAGTGAAAAGAATTGGATCCAAACAAAGCCAACTAGTTATACTCTACTGTTAATAGCTCTTGAAGTTCTGGATAAACTTGAGCTATTTTGGAATGAGAGTTGTTCCCCTTTGCAAATATAAGAACCTTTATATGCCATATATCACGTTTTTTGCGTTTATCCAATTTCCACTTTGTTCACGACAATTTCCGACTAACAGAAAATAAATCAGCGAAAATATAATACAAAGGTTTGGTCTTGTAATAGAGTTGTCTCTCTGCTTAAAAAAAGTGTACATTGAATTAATTTTAACTGTGTACAGATAAGAGGTAAGTAAGTTAATTTAATAAACCATTGACAAGCTAAATAAATTGCTCTCCTTCCTTGCATTAACTATTGTTTAATCATATCTGAGCCACTAGCATTTGTAACAATACACGATTTAATTATCAATGATTGATCGATTGATTATCAATGATTGATTTCTCTGAAAATAAATATTGGTAATTTTTTTACATTACAGAATATGTGTATTGTGTCTCATTGTCTGAAATTTTCATTAAAAATTAAGAGATGTTTTCCCCTCAAGTATTTCACAGGTTAAAATAAGGATCTTTTTTCACTTTGACTTTGAAATCGCATAAATTTTATACTGTTCTAGGTTCTAGCGCGGAAAAAAAAGATATACAGTAAATACTAATTAGCAAATATTTCCATCACTCTTTATTGAATAGAAAGTGGGGGCTAAAGAGAACTACTCTGGCAATATTACTAATGAAATTATAATAATCAGATTCTACAAAGCAGGGCTGGGATCTCATTCACTAACAATGGAGGATACTGCTTTGAACAGAACAGAGCTCACTGTGATGTTCCAGTTACTCCATATAAAGCTTTATCTATTCTGATCAAGCTCTATCTAAGAAATTTTCCTGTTTCTGTTCACCATTGTATTCTAATCATTATTATTTCTTGTACCATTCTCTATGTCATCAGAATTTTTGCCCAATTTAACAATAGTGACTAAAGTTTTGCCTAAAGTGTGGTTTATCAAGTAATTTCCAAAACATCTAATGTCTTCACAAGCTCTGGGTATTATTGTTGAGGAAGTTATCTAAAACATGAGCAGCATGTACAATTTCCTTGAAGCTCTGACTCATGTACACATAGTAACTACCTACGTAAAAGTCATCCAACAACTTGTACTACTGAATATCTGTGTATACATATCAAGCTCCGGGGAATTTGTCAAAGATTGTCTTAAATTCAATATGGCTTAATCTGTTATAACAGTCTGCCCATACAGGCTTACCAGACATCTTCCTGAGGAGAGAGTCCAAATCTATCATTGACAATGGGACTGTGGTGTTATTGTAAATCTTAAGGTACAACTACCCTAACACAGGGGAGATAACTCTCATGAACAGATATATATGATTATGTCTTGTGGTTTTACTTGTTTAATAGGTTTTTAATCTGATCAGATCTTAAGGCACAAAAACCGTCAAGCATTGGAGATAACTCTCAAAAATACTCCGAGTTCAATTACACTGTCAAACTACGTAATCTGTGTCACGATTATTTATTAACAATATTCTTTTAAAACTTGCTACCCATATACAATTATACTTTTTGATTAGAAGCACTGAATCTTAATAAGCTAGAAGTGTTAATTGTGAGCAATGTCTGAACCAACCTATATACTGTAAGACATGATTATGTTAGTTACTTATGATTTGCTTATCATTTACATGTTATTTACATATGATTTACATAATGTGATATACAGTATTATATATATTATGATTTTATATCATGCTGTGATTAGAAATGAGGACCAGTTTGGGATTGTGTAAAGTTGATTAAAAACATTTAAACCTCATTTGCATATCATGAACATTCATAAATCATTTCCATATCAATTACATATAAATATACATTTTACGATATAAACTATGATTAGAATTGATTGATGAAATCAAGTTTGGGATTTTGTAATAGTTATTAGGGAGGAGCAGTTAAGACCACAATAGGGTCTTAATGGCTAATATAGGAATACTTATTATGGTCAGTCCATGCTGGTCAGGTTATTGATATAATTGGGTGAAAGTTAAAAAGTGACATCAACAGGCCGAGAGTTATTCAGCAGGTAAAGTTTCAGAGTGTGTTATCATTGATCAACCCTTTTTTTCCGAAAATTCATTTCTAGTTACTATCCCATAAATTTATTAACCTGGACCCCCCCCCCCCCCTCCACCCCCATCCCTCTCTACCAATGTCTGATGAAGTAATTGGATGACATAGCGGGGGCTCTCACCTTGTTTTTCGCCGGCCGGAGCAGGCGGTCTCTCAAACAGAGCGATGTTTGCGGAGTTGAAGAACAGACAGTTAACATATCCACCTACATCTCCCCAGCACAAGATGGCCTCATTAGCATCTTTTGGGTTGTACCTGAAAACAAGTCATTATTTCCTATGTAGCTTGTAACACGAGATTTGCTTGGCTAATAGGCTGGGTATAAATTTCCATACACCCGACTTAAGTCAGGGGTAGAAAAATGTGATGTCACAATGCATTATATTTGATGCCACAATGCATTAAATGCATAAATAGCATATCTTCAAAGTGTAATACACCCTTGACTGCTGTTCTCATTTATATTAAGTGATTAAATTCTTTAGCAATTATGATCTGATTCAGTCAAAATAACAACAAGTACACAAGTAAACAAGATCCAAAATTATAAATTTAAAGAATGTTTCAATGTATCAATCATAATGCATATAATACAACAGGGAAGGAAGATAACTCTTACCAGTAATCTAGGCAGAGGGGAGTGAACTCCATTCCCTGAACTTTATATTGGCAGTTAAACTCCAGCTTGTTCCCCATGTCGTAGATAGCTGTAAAACAGACAGGAAAAAGTCATAGCTGTAACACAGACGGGAAAAGATCAGGGTCTTGATAACTTGAGAAACAATAGAACATTGATATATCTGTAATCTACACTCCCCTTCAAAATTACCCAAATCAAGCATCTGGATAATTATATGAATTGAAGAATTTGAAAATTTCCACATTACAGTTAACTAAAACTGGTAAACAATCCCACAGAAATTTGTTTGAAAGAAAAGCATCCAGATTCTGAATCATTGAAAGATCTGCATTATTTGCATCCTGATTCTAGACACCTGTCCCCCGTACATGTACCAGACTGATTGTAACCTACACAAGACAGCCCTAGCATACACAGTTTAGTCGTAACTAGACAGCCGTAGCATACACACTTTAGTCGTAACTAGACAGCCGTAGCATACACAATTTAGTCGTAACTAGACAGCCCTAGCATACACAGTTTAGTCGTAACTAGACAGCCCTTGTTTACACAGTTTAGTCTACATCCTTATTTTTACCTATCTCCTTGCTGGTGAAGGCGACTGCAATTTTGTTGATGTTCTGTAGTGCCACAAAGTGGGTCACCCACAGGTCGCGGGCCTTACACGAGTCAGTGGCGATCCGAAATGAGCGGGACAGCTTCAGGTCCGGCCCCCAGATACCCACTGTACCCTCCTACAGAAGAATTAAAATCATACAATTACTAGTTTTGAATAGCATGAAATATATTTGCTTGTAACAAAACTAAATTCATCATTGCTCTGATCAGAGCTTGTGATTTACAGTACCTTCAGTACTGTGATTAACAGTACCTTCAGTACTGTGATTCTATTAAACAACTGACCTTACTGATGGACACATAGCGGTTACTGCTCTTAAGGTACTGCACTCGCTGCACTATGTCTTTGTGAGGGCTGCAAGTGGTAAGAAAGAACAGCTCATTATATTGCATCTAATTCTATTATGTTGCTATAGGGGTGCTGATTTTTAAGGAGATCAATGATTTTTAAGGACTCTATATATATATATAACTGCTTATAAATCTTTGACTCAATGATTTTTGGTAATCACAGGTAATTATTTTAAGTAAGTTGTTAATTGTAAAAGTAAAGCTCATAAAAAAGTTTCAATTTTGGAAAATTGTTCGATTGATTTTGATAAAAAATTAAGACTAGTAAAGTTGCTACACTTAGGTGTTAGATCTCTCTTTCTCCCTTAATATTATAATAATTGAAATCTCTCTTTCTCTTCTCTCTCTCTCCTTCTCTTCTCTCATTCTCTCTCTCTCTCTCATACTTGTACATCAAGGACCTGATTTGAGGTTCAACCTACATAACATTTTGTGGTTCTACCTCAGTACTTTTTTAAAAGCCTTACATCTCTTTCTCTTTCTTGAGGTCCTTCCACTGAGGAACCTCTCTGTCTCTCTCTCTTAGGTCTTACATCTGTAACATCTTGAGGCCCTTCCACTGAGGTATCTCTCTCTCTCTTTCTCTCTCTCTCTTTTCTCTCTCTCTCTCTAAGGTCTTACGTCTGTAACATTTTGAGGTCCTTCCACTGAGGTACCTGCGTTGACTTGACCCGGTCGTCCCTCTCGTAGAACTCGAGCAGCATGTGCGATGCGAACTTGTCCCAGTCCACAGTCCCCTCCTTTGCGACGTCGACCTTATCAAAGAGTTCGCCATACTCCTCGCGCGTCCCCTTGTCGAGGAGGATGGACAGCGCCTCACAGAACATGTCACGGTACAGTGCCAGCTTGTTGTCGTAGCCGTCCCCCTCCGTCTGTAAAAAGGTCAAAGGTCAGGGTCACTGTTTACATGTTATACATATTAATGTATCATATTATGGATTTTAACTCTATGTAATTGTTTTTTGAGATATGTCTAATAATCAAATAAGAAATCACTTGTACCATCAACATAGTGAGTGCCACCTTTAACCATGACTGTTGGGCAGACCCTGGTATTACATTTTATTACAGTAATCACTAGACAGCCATTGTTTAACAGATTGACCTAATGGTCTTATCACCATGTTTTGGAGATCCATAACAAGATACATTGTATCTGTGACCAATGCTCACTAGTCATACCTCCGCTCTGATGTAAACAGGAAGTTAGCATCAAATTTGTTTAAAAATGAACCTCACCATATGGCGTGCTGCAATTAATGGTTGCTGAGAAAACTTGGACAAAAAATTTGTTAAAATTTTTGGCTAAAAATAAACAGTCATTTGACAAAACATTGACGTCCAATTAGTACAAAAAAAGAATCCCATCATTGGCATGGCTAAACAAAGAAAGTGTTAAAATTTCAAGCATCTGCATCTTATAGTTGCAGAGAAAATTGTGACAGAACTTTGCTACGGACAGCTGACACATTATGGTAAAACAGTATACACCCCTCTCCTTCAGAGCTGGGGTATAGAGAGTTCATGACTGGATCAAAGTCAAGGGAGTTCAAATAACACTTTTTTTATTTACAGGTAAAATGGATGTTTTTATATCAATTTTTCTGAGAAAATGCGTGATATATCAATGAGATATAATCGTAACCCTAACCAAATACCCTGGCCTTGCCCCAGTGCTGTGTACAAAGTATAGACCTAGCCCTGCACCACCTAATGACTACTAAAATTAGCTCCCAGTTCATGTGCGGTGTGTAACAGATCCTCTCCACAACACAGTTACCACTTGTCCGGTCGCTGTGACAGAATCCATATCCATCCCCTGTTGTAAGTTTTCTGTCTGTAAAGGTTTTCATGTTACTGAGACTTCTGATATCTATGTGCTGTCATGTTACTCAGACTTCTGATATCTATGTGTTGTCATGTTACTCAGACTTCTGATATCTATGTGCTGTCATGTTACTCAGACTTCTGATATCTATTTGCTGTCATATTAATCAGACTTCTGATATCTATGTGTTGTCATATTACTCAGACTTCTGATATCTATGTGTTGTCATGTTACTCAGACTTCTGATATCTATGTGCTGTCATGTTACTCAGACTTCTGATATCTAAGTTTTCATGTTACTCAGACTTCTGTACGCAGGATCATGAAGCATTTTTAGACTTAAGTCTAAATTGCAATCTTTTATTAAATTATTAAATGTCATAAAATTACCCTTAAACTTTGTAACTATCAACATAATATAGAGACACTTTCCAATTGCATTTCATTTTTTCGATGTTTTCAATCGCAAGACAATAAGACAGTGTATAAAATTTGACTTAAGTCTAAGACTGCTTCATGATCTTGGGGCCTGATATCTATGTTTTCATGTTACTCAGACTTCTGATATCTATGTGCTGTCTATTTATGATACAGCGTGCAGCTTAGTTTCAATACTTATCCCAGCAATTAATCCGAGATTCCTCTGACTCTAACCCCCACTTACGTCCCAATATAAAAGCGGGGGTTAGAGTCAGAGGAATCTCGGATTACCCCGCAATATGCACTCTAGATATGATGTAAACTCTCTGGCTGTATATGTAGCTGACTCTATTCAGTAATATTTATAGTAGACCAGTGTCTTTGTGATAACGAATGGATTTGTACTGTATAGTCCAATACATTTCATCAATGACTAGTTTAATATCTAATCATACATGTATGTACCATTGCTGAAAATTATATATAATAAATATAAGTACTGTAGATTTCTATTTTTACACGAGTACTTAATTCTGCGATTTAAGCGTTCTCCATCAAATCACGAGAACATTAAATCGCGAATACCAAATTTTTATCATGGTTTTGTGTAGTTTACATGTCACAGTTCATATTAATTTATTTATTTAATGTTCATCAGCGCGCATTGCTGATAGAACGCATTGCTGTATGTATGAATGAGTGCATGCATGTGTGAATGTTGTGATAAGTCACGTGGTTTTTCAATTTTTAGGATTTAGTGACCAGGTACATGTATACATGTCTCATTGACCATTGACAGACGACTTTTAGCTCATTAATATGCACGTTTTACTAACTTGGCTCACTATATAAGCTCAAGTCCCGCCAAATCCAGTACCCACAGATTCTACCCTTTACGGCGCTAGTATCATTTACTGTTACATTCCATTCCTGATCTTCAAAGATTCAGTTATTTATTTATTATTTAAATTCCTGGATACCTGGTAAGATCACTGTTAAACATATTATTGTAACATCATATTCAGTGATATTGTCAGTAAATCACCGGTATTATAATTGGGATACCATTGTGTTTGTAATTTAGTCAAATATGTAGTATATGTAATTGTCTTTCGTCAACGTGTGTGTGTTGTGTTGTGAATGTATTTTCTAGGTTTCTTTTCATATATAATATACATATGTCTAAAAAATAAAAGGGAGATTTTAAACTTGGCGAGATGTGCTTCTCACAATTTTATGCGGATATTAATTCCTTGCGTTTATTTATGAATCTACAGTCATAAGGATGTGCATGATCAAATCAATCATAAAGCCCTTCAGGCTTTATTGGATTTGATCATCCCCAAACATATTTGATCACCTCATAATACCAAAAGAATGATTCCTTATTCCTTAATGAAAACATATTTTAGTACAGTCTAAATATAAATTTGTCAGATGTTGTGGATAAGTTAAAGAGAACTACAAGCCATTACTGAGCATCTGTTTTTACCAGCTAATAAACCAAACAAAGAGATTTCTGAGCTTTTTCTGTTTATCATTTATCTATTATCATTATATATTTACATTTTCAACTGTCTTTGTCTGTGATAACATTATGAATCTATTTTGAACCCTAAAACCCAATAACTTCAAAAACACATAATAAGTGACACAAAATGGGCATGTCTTATAGCATATAACCAAAACATGGTATTGGCTGCGCCGCGTAGTAATAATAGCATGTGCTACGTAAAAAAATAGTGATTTTAAAATAATGTTGTTTTAAAGTGTACAAATTGGAAATAATATAAATATAAGTACCGGTAATAAGGAATCATTCTTTGAATATCTATCATAAAGCCCTTCGGGCTTTATTGGATTTGACCACGCCCCGACCGAAATTATCACCTCCTAATACTCAAAGAATGATTCCTTATTCCTTAAATAAATTCAATGTTTATCTCCTATACATATACACTGTATCCTAACCATATATTGAGACCATTAGGTAGTATAGTATACAAACAATGTAACTTATAATATCATATGGGTATCATGTGAGAATCATATAACTTATAATATCATATGGGTATCATGTGAGAATCATATAACTTATAATATCATATGGGTATCATGTCAGAATCATATAACTTATAATATCATATGGGTATCATGTGAGAATCATATAATTCTGATTTGAGGTTCATATGATTATGAAGGGCATCATACCATGAATGCTTTCTGGAGCTTGGCTAGGTCCTTCATGGTCAGACGATTCTCCAGTTTATTGTCAATAGAGACCGCCTTCCTGAAAAATAACAAAAATTAATCAGTGCATTACCAAGTAACTTCTTAAAAAATTGTTTGATTATTACTTCGAGATACATGAATTCATTTTTTACATATTGAATGCAACATTCTGCGTCTCATCATGACCTTGACATTTGACCTTTAACTTTAGGGATCAGATAACAATTAAGTTAACCTGAGTCTATGTGATCCTTACCAAAGTGCAACTAAGACATGGTTATTTCAAGCATGACCTTGACATTTGACCTTTTTCAGTGACCACAGATTTGTTAGACCCTTACCAACACAGCAACTAACTCAGCAACTAACACAGCAACTAACTCAGCAACTTATATTTATATAATTTTAAGCCATTGTACGATTATATATTTAAATATTAATAAGCAAACCCCGCTGGAGCCTCAATTTGGCGTCATTTGTACTATGGTTTATATAGTACAAAATCGATACGTAGTGTTATCACAGGCAAAGACACTGGAAAATGTAAATATATAAATATAAACACATGCAGATATGTTTCAGTGTATCTTTAATGGGTTATTTTAGCATGTGTATTCTGTGACATACATTTAGTGATGTATATCACCATTTAATGTAAATTTAAAACTGTTAACATGGTCTCCGATATAATTTCACTGTATACTTAGAAGTAAACCAATTGTACACAATTTCACTGTATACAGTATACGGAAGGCCACATAAAACTAATTTTTAGATTCTCATCCCCGCACGCCCCTCTGAAAATGGCCCACCCAAATGCATTTTATTTATTTTTTTTAAAAAAAATTAGAAAAAAAAATTTCGGGAAAAAAATTGCACACAATTTCATTGTATAAGTATACGTAATCCAATTGTACATAATTTCAGTGCTAGCTCACCCTAGAGATTATAATTGTCAATGACTAGTGACAAAAATCTTTACAAAGGGGTACAACTCAGTACATGCAAAAAAAAAAAAAAGACTTTAACAGAACTTTCTATGTGAAGATAAAACAAATTTTTGCTTCAGCCAACAATCCACCATGATTAGTCATTATAATTTTAACTGAAAACTAAACACATGCATCAAGTCCTAAACAATAAATATAAAGCAAAAAGCATCATTGTTCATTATTCAGCAGAATCGGCTACTTTACTGGTAGGGCACCTGTGCAGATCACCTTTAACCGGCCTATATACCACACCCTTATAAGTGTCCCCTGACAGTTAATATATAAATATATAAGTACCCGGTAATACATGCTGGCTGCACTCCTCCCCCACTAGGTAATTCTGTGCGTTACTTACAAAATCTGTTGTAAACTTTTCTCCCGTTCAGGTTTTAAATTTCTAGACAATTTTGTAGGCGAAGCAAGAAAGGTAACTCCGCGAGACAAGCCTGTTCTGGTTTGATGCAAAATCAATGGTAACGATTAGGTACATCATGTTATTTTGCTAAATTTATACTTACTTATCAAAACTTGAAACAAATTTAAGAGCCAAACAGTGTAAATTTTAAGGTACTTCATAATACATCATATAAAATTGTTAAATCTAGTAGAAATTTGTATTATAATCTATCAATTATACTACTAGTAGCTCCACTGGAAATTCAGGTTGACAGACCGTAGAGTTACAGTTTCATCCCCATATAAAAAAATGTATATTTACAATTTTTTGCACACAGTTTCGCATGGACTTATTAAGGAAAATATTCTGTAAAATTTTCATACATAAAAATTCCTGAGATATCTTTTACTACGTACACTAATTTATTACTTTACATGCCTCCTAAACACCATAACCATCCATGGAAAGTGAATTAAGCTATACAGCAACCTCTGGTAATATAGGATGCGATATAAAAACTGCCATGTAAGAATCTAAATATATCTCAAATTAGGTAAAATCCAAAGCCCTTGCATGGGCAGCACAAATTTTTTGTGTGCAATAAATATAGTTTTGTGCAATGGTGGAACCGTAGCTCTGCAGTCTGTCAATCAAAATTTTCCATAGAGCTACATTTCTGTAGCGTTTTGTATGTATATAGGAACAAGATTGAAGTTGACAAGCGTTTTATAACGTTGATATCACCTCACTCCCATAAAAACAACGAAATGTTATTCTAACAAAAGTTGATACAAAATCTCTCTGTCAATACACAGGGGCCAAGCCCGTTTTAACATTATTTTTTTGTGTCAAGCTTATGTTTTACTTTTATTATTATTATTTTGTAATCATGTACATTACTCATTATATTTTGTCATAGCTTCCATGCACTTGAAACTCTTGGCAATATACATCTGTTGAAAGTTTTAAACTTTATTAGCACATTCATTTAGAAGAGTGACAGAGTCTACTGCACTGTTCAAAACAAATATAGGCCTACACCCCTGTATAACCTATGTAGTTTTTGGATGAAAACTAGACCTATTGTTATTCTTGAGAGATTAATTAAATCAAACATGACCCACTTGAAAATCTAAATCTCTGCATGATTGACCTACTTTTCTTTCTCGGGAGTCTTGCTCCGCGAGGACTTTAACATGTCCGGGGTTTTGGTGGTGTCCAGTTTCCCGGATGTCGCCACCGTTGGTGTGGTAGTGGTGGTTGACATCTCGAGACTTTCGGCGGCGAGATTAGAACAGCAATTAACAGGTGCCCGTTAAAGGTCGGTTTCTTACGACTCTAGACTCTTTCAGTCTACAATGAAAACTAGAAATCTTCATATACAGCCATAGCGTGTTACACACAAATTGAACGTTCAATTATCCATTGTGTTTAGCACGTTGAACGCCGTGTAATAACACCGTTTGTCAATATCGCTTAAACCTCCGCCATTTGTAAATCAAGTTGCCAGGGATCAATAAAAGAGGAAATGTCACCGGAACAGAAAAAATATTTCCGGATTATAATTCGTTTATATAATTAAACTATTTTTTTTTAAACTGCTATATTGGAACTACGTTTTGTGGCTACTATCAAGTCTTAGTTTAAGAATAGCATCAAATCAAATCCGGCCCATGGGGTCTAACGTGAATTTATGTTAGCCATAGCTCTTTACTGATTAAAATATTTTTGTGATATGCAATCCGATTAAAATAAGATCTTTGATGCGCTCCGACATATTCGATGTCGCTAGCGTTGTGTGATAGATTGTACACGTGATATGTTACTGAAACAGAAATATCTTTACATCTTCCAATTTCAATTGGTAATTTGTGATTACAGTTTCTTAATTTTGTAAATATGACTCTTAAATCGTTTCGAAGTTTCTTAAGATACATTTTCTGTCGAAAGTTTTTCTTAAAAATTCTGTAATTCAAATATTTGGGGGAATTTTCTACGTTTCTGAACCAAACTTGTAACACTCAGCAACAAATTTTAGCCAGTTCATACTAGAAAAACGTTGATCAATCCGGACATATAGAAAAGACCGCATGAGTTACATGTATGTGTATCTGTCACATACATGTATCTCAACAATTTATGAGTGCATAAACGGACCCTCAGTCCCGTTTTAACATTAATTTCAATGTAGACATAAATTATGGTTACATTGAAATTAATGTTAAAACGGGCTTGGCCCCTGTGCCCTCAGTAAAGCATTTATAAAAATAGCGATACATTACATGCGCAAGTTTACAATCATGCGCCAATATAGGTTTAGCCCAATAAGTAATTATTCGTACATTGATAAAGATTATCAATGGAGATCGTCCAGTTTCCCCATAAACAATACAATTTTGTGTACTAGACTTAATATGCTGTACAAATTAAAAAAAAAGTTTTAATGGACTTTCTCTAAACTATCTGTGTATTGGAGCCTCAAACATTGCTTTTATATCAAATTCAGTTTCACATTTATTATTCGAACTATTAGATAAACAGGAAATTTGTTGATAATGAAAGATGTAATGATAAATAAACTGTACAAACGTCAAATTATAGCGAAAAATTGGCAGTTTGGGGATAAAAAATGAATATGTAAAATAATTATTCCAGTAAGTAACAACAAACGCCCCTGCGGGATTCGAACTCGGGATGTATACGGATCGCAAGTCCGACATTTATGCACTCGGATATGGAGTAAGTTACATATTTCAGTCCATAAAATCCCTTCAATAAAACGAAATGTCGTTTCGATCAGCGTTTTACTAATGGATCCTGAATTTGTTGTGGATACGTTTAGCCAGGTGGAATTTTCTTCTCGCCGTTCTGCATTGTGCATTAAAGCTATACACGCTATAATTTGCGTCAATTTTTAATAAAGGGGAAAATGTATGTGTTTGATTACTAATAAAAGTTACCTTTATGCTGTTAATTATAATGCTCAATTCGATCACGTAACAAATATATCAAATATTAAACAATAAAAAATATTTATTTTCCTGCCAGGAAAGTAATGCCTCCTCGTGAATATCAATCTATCACGTGATATCGACAGCTAAATTTAGTCTATCATACCACAACTGGTGAAGGGTCAACATCTTCATAATTGTGATGGTTTCACAAAGGAAAGGATATTTTCAGTAAAGCATAAACTTGTCCGATATACGAGTACAAACAAAGGAAAAAAATACAACACAGTGTGAGTAGATATGAATACTTCCTTTAAAAAAATGACGTAGACCTGTGTTTTCCCCTACGTGCTATTTATAGATCCTATAAGTGTTAATGCAGAAGTAAGGGTATCGTGAATGACAAACGTATTTTACTCATTATACATGTATGTATTTCAAATTTACAACTGTTAAGCATATTAAAAATCAAGTTGGATATTTAATTAGGCAAACAATAACGACCACCTAGTTCTCCGCGAACATGCGCAATGAGGTCGGTTTCGCTCTTCCTTCATCAATATTCATGAAAAGGTATATTTTCCTGGCAGGAAAATAAACAATTAAAAATCTATATCTTTGTAACGAGATGGAATTCGCCATTGTAATTTACAGATTAAGGATAACTTTTATAAGTAGACAAACACATGCGTTTTCACTGTCATTTAAAATTGACGTAAATTATAGCGTGTATAGCTTTAAACAATTGCTGCATGGCTTTGTATTATTGCGATTACTTGTCAGTCTTCGTTTTCGTTTAACATCTGAAGTCACATCTACTGCGGATAAAAAAAGGTTCTTATTCTACTAGAAATGTTATTAATATGGCTCTCCTGTAAAGTATATCCAGTGATAATCCTTCCCCTAACACAACCAATTCCAATATATTACGGAGCGTTCGGAGGTTGTATCACTGGCATTAAACTGCTGTTTGGTTCACTTATTATTCAGATGAATTTAATATTGAAACTCTTGCAAAAATAGACATACATTTGCCTCATTACAATATCAATCACTAAGATATTGAACTTTGTGCCTACAAGTGTAAGGGGCAATCCTGAGGTAAATAATGTTAATAATTGCATGTAGAGTATAGGCTGTGTTTTGAAAGATTTTATACAGATGCAGGTGCGGGGCGCAGGCACTGTAGTTATGCTTCCAAAAATGTCGTTTTCCCTAGTTATAGTCTGCATGTCCCAAGATATTTATACTGCACATTTGGACGATTTTAAATAAAAAATACACATGTATGTGAAAGAAGTGCAATTGAAAACGATAAAAGGGAAGAATTCCATCTTCATTGACATATTATTATTTTTCACTCGGAGAAATTTACAGGACCGCCGGAAATTGAATTTCTTACGGAAATTTACAATAGGGAATGTTTGCATCGTTTCGCCATTCGGAACTCACTCGGAATACCTCGCACAATTTTTCAACGTTATCATCCGGGTCTGCTGCAATACAAAATCCCCGTAACCATCACATTTTTTATCCGTGTATTGAAACCTGATAAGCTAAAGGGGGTGTTTTAACGGAGAAATCTAGGAAATTGTTCATGCTTCGAACATCGTTAGAACACCGGGGTATTTATAAATATCGAGTAATTAAGCAAAATCTGAATCGAGAATATCTTGGACCAGAGTATATAGGGAATTTAAAACAATAAAGTATGGTTGTTCTTGTTTTATTAGTCTCTGTTTATTGTGTGAGATTGATAGATAGACAGTGATCGGTATTTGGTTTATTTCTGGGAGAGTCTAGCTGAGGTGTGAGAGTTTAACGGTACGCCTGATTTATGGGAGAGTCTGTGGTGTTAGAGTTTAACGTACGGTACGCCTGATTTATGGGAGAGTCTGTGGTGTTAGAGTTTAACGGTACGCCTGATTTATGGGAGAGTCTGTGGTGTTAGAGTTTAACGGTACGCCTGATTTATGAGAGAGTCTGTGGTGTTAGAGTTTAACGGTACGCCCGTATTCAGGGAATATTTGAGAAATAGGAGATACTGTAGATAAGGAGGCATTTAATTCAAGTTCGTGAGGATTACCTGTGTACCTGTTAAATGATACTGTGTTGTGGTAAATATATGAATTATAGATAAACTTGTAAATATAAACAACAGTTGTTATATAATCAGTGCCGATGACAGGATCCGGCTTTCAGTACTTTCAGTACTTTATTTTGTGCTTAACCCCCCCCCCCCCCCCCCCCCCAAACTCCCAAAAGGAAATTAAAACAGATATGCCGCGTACCCGCCTTTAAAAAGAACGAGTATCCAGCTTTCAGTTACATGTAGTACTTAGATTTTTGCAGGCTGTAAAAATTGCAACAAAAATATTAATGTCTGTCAGCTTACACCTGCGACCAGGCACGTAGCATAGTTTTTGAAAGTGGGGGGGGGGGGCAGACTCATCCAAAAAATCTTGACAAGCAAAAAAAAAAAAAGGGAAATTAGAACTTTCCCAAAATCTTCAAAATCCTAATCCGTGGGGGAGGGGGGGGGCGCTGGCGTAGTATATCACTTCAATTTCAATCCTATTTTCTTTATTTTCATATCAATTTTATACATCCTAGAAAAAAGTGGAGGGGGGCCAACTCCATGATAATTCAATTTTTTATATGTAAATTTTTAAAAAATTAGTTGCTGCGAGAAAAAGTGGGGGGGGGGGGGGCTGCTACGTGCCTGCCTGCGACTGTACTGTACCAGTACTTATATAGGTGCTTGAGGACAGGATCCGACCCTCCCCCTTCCACCCCCCCCCCAATTATAAAGACCCCCGGGGCTTTACTCTTTTTTAAAATTAAATTATCCTTTTATAACATATTTCTAATCTAATTTATTCATTCATTGCCCAAAATAACCTAAAACAAACATTTTTTTTTTAAAATCAGACCCTCTGTGTATATAATACAAGAAGGTTGCTAACTTCGTCCATAATAGTTACCCCAACTCAAAAATTGCATTTGTATAAGGGGGAAGTATATATAGAACTAAAAAAAAAATGATCTGCGTCTGAGACTTTAATCAATTAAGCTGATTTGATTTTTAAATGTTACAAGGAATAATTAATACGGAATAATTAATCAAACAGTGTACGAGCAGTTGGTTTTTTTTTTTTGGGGGGGGGGGGGTGGGGTTGGGGTTCTTATGTTTTGTGTCATTAGCCATACCCGCGCTCTTGTGAAGTCACGTGATAAAGTTGTATCGTCTTCATGATTGCTATTGTAAGTTTTTTCTTTGCTTATTGTTTGTACTTAAATACTTATCATCATACCTCTGTTTCAGTGAGACTTACATTACACATATGTTTCAGTGAAAATCTTGTGATGTTTCGCCCAAGGAGCCACTTTTTGTGGATTTTCCGGTAGAACACAGTTTTCTCTACAACAAAGCTGGTACGGGTAGCCCTATCCCGAAATTTCGAAACGACAGGAATTACCCAAATAACATTTGAAAATACCAAAATGGCGTGAGGATCTACAGATATTACTCTTTATGTTTATCTAAATTTGCTTTACACAACAAAATATTTAATAATTAGATCCATAAACTTTCGGTTTAATAACTGATTAAAGAACGATAACTCTTCCAGCAGTTTCCTTATGACCGCATTTCAATTTACATGACCTAATTTTTCTCTTCTTTAATTTTTAAAACAGCGTAGTCAAGAATGTAGCAACTTTTAGAAAGCTACTCTTGAGTAATTTAAAATATTCTGAGTAATGTGCTATGTAAGGATACAGATTCTGTAATACAGTGAGGTTGCTAGTTCTGGGTCATGTCCGTCTGTTTGATAATTTGCAATATTTATGCCCCTCTTTAAAGAAGGGAGGGCATATTGCATTGGCAATTTCTGCTGTCTGTTGGTTGGTCGGTCCACTGATGGCTTCTGTTCATTTTCTTATATATATGAAATTTGGTATACAGTTTTATCATAAAAATATATAAGACAAGTTCGATTTTAGATTGTTCGATCGAACAATTTTTGACAGATTTATGCCCATTGGACTTAGAAAAATTCCAATAATTTGCAATTTCCGTTCCTTTTTTTCGCAGAGGTTGCACATACTGAAATGAAATAATAATGACGTCAGAGCGACATGTAACATTTTATTCAATTTAATTTTTTCATCTCCGTCTTACCTGTTATCGTTAAACCACAAAAATATGTTTTTAAGTAAACTGGCCATCAAGTTGGGAAGCTCCTTCAGTTTGAATAATAAGTAAGATTAGTGTTAATTTAATTGAGCACTTATCATTATGAAAAATTTTGACATATAAGTGAATGCTTGTGCAATATTTTTCAGCTATTAGTACTCGACCACAATTTTTACATCAACCGCTAGATAATAAAAGTAGCATGTTGAAAATGAGTGAAAATCTCCATCTCGAAAGGAATTGATTCCTAATTTCTGTAAATGTTTAACTTCAAATATTTTTTGCGGATCAAATAAAGGAAGGCCCATTGTTTGTGATCAATGTATTTATAAAGTTTTCTCTGCTTCATTACAGTGTGACCTGAAACTTATAGCAGTGACCGGGAATTAGAGGCAACCGGGAATTAGAGATGACCAGGAATGAGAGACGACCGGGAATTAAAGACGACTGGGAATGACTGGGAATTAGAGACGACCGGGAATTAGAGACGACTGGGAATCGTATTCACTGTATGAGCTCGTCTTCAAGAAAGCGTTTGATTTTGCTCTTCATCAATCTAATGTCAAAAAATGAAATGTGGTCAAGTAATTAAAAATAGACCATAGGCTTGCCACTTGAGCATGTATTAAGAAAATAACATTATTATACCCCCGCAAACGAAGTTTAGGGGGGGTATATTGGTTTCACCCTGTCCGTCTGTCTGTCCGTCCGTCTGTCCGTCTGTCTGTAGACGCAACTTTGTCCCCCCCTATAGAATTTTTTATTACTGCATGGAACAGTTTGAAAATTTGTACATATGTTGAACACCATCTGAAGATGTGCACCTGCAATTTTTTTTAAGATCAGACAAGATTTAATGATTTTATGACAGTTTTCATTTTCCTTATTCTATATATTGTACACTAATGTTGAAAAGTAAGGGAGGTAATCCTTACAGATTTTATTAATTAATTAATAGAAAACACTCAAAAATATATTTATATAAATACATCCAGATGGAGTTTTTTGTCTTTATGTCTTAATTAATGAAAAAAAAATATTTTTTATAAGTTCTCTATCAACTGACAATGCAAAGTTTTTGTTTGTCAATGATAAATTCTTAGGAGCTAATAAGAACATCAAAGACAAGTGTGGCTGAATTCATTTGTCCCAAGGGAGACATTATCTGAGCCATGGTTCAGATGGAGCATGTGTTTAGGGGAAATTGATAATCTGTAAAGTGGGTGATGGTTTTGGGGCTATTTTAAAACTGTTTCATGTAAACCAAAAGGTCTATCATTATAAGGAAATGAATAATATAATTATTAATAAAGAAGTTAAACTATTTTTAGAGGTTGTTTAAATTTATTTGTCAAGTAAATTGATGAAGTGACCCTATTGGGCATTGATTTAAATGAAATTCAAAATTACTGATATGATTGTAGTGTTTTGGCAATTTTAAAATTGTTTGTAATATTAAATTTTCTTTTTTTACATATTTTTACATAGTATGGTAATTATGGTAATGTTTTGGGAGTTTATTAAATTTAACAAGTTCATCAAAGAAAATCATAGTCCTATGGGATCAATTTTCTGATATGGAGTTCCATTGTGCCATAGGAGAAAGTGAGGAAAATTTGAAACAACTAATTGCATCTGTCAAGACTCTTATTAGAAAGATATTGAAAGTTTTATCAACAGAAGAGCATTGCTTGGCTACCGGTATTTCTATTCACTGCAAAGGGAGGGGTTATTGTCATTTTGTTGGTTTTTCTTTACATTAATTAAATTAAAAAAATATATCATCAAATACATACATTTGTAAATGTATTACTGTTATAGATATGTATTTACAGTGAAATTCTGACAATTTTGATTTTAATTTTTCTTTGTTAACTAATTTTTTTTTTTTTTTTTTTACAATTCTAGAAAAAAATTTTTGCATGTGTTCCAAACCTTTATTATTCAATTCAATTATTTGTCCCATTTGAAATTAGCCTAGCGGGGGTATTAGTCCCATTAGGACAGTTCTAGTTATTGTTAGAGGTCTCTTTACAGTATAATAGTTAGAGCCTCTTTACAGTATAATATTTAGAGGTCTCTTTTACAGTATAATAGTTAGAGCCTCTTTACAGTATAATAGTTAGAGGTCTCTTTACAGTATAATATTTAGAGGTCTCGTTACAGTATAATAGATAGAGGTCTCTTTACAGTATAATAGTTTGAGGTCTCTTTACAGGTTCCTTGTGTATCAATAAAGAGTGGACTGATGGAGCAAAGATAGAGTTTATGTGGTATAGTATTCATGTAATATCACCATGTTCATGTAGCTATACTGTGTATTTTTAGGTCACCTGAGTCACTCAGGAGACCCATTGCTATCTCACGTTTGTCGTCGTGTGTCATTTGTAGACATTTTAGTATACATCTCTTAAATGCGTATGAGGGCAGTAGTCATTGTGTTAGTCCTGGGATAAGAACTGTTGCCCGAGAGCATAGGCCGAGGTCAACATCAATTTCTTACCCAGGAACTGACAATATAACTATTGCCCACATTCCCATTTGATGATTGATGTGTTAGACGAGGAGAAACATATCCTTGTGGTAATGTCAGGGCTGGGATATTGTCCAATTATCTGCCCCGGGGACAGTCAAACAATCAGCCAGGATAAGGGAGATAGCCAATCAAATGTCATAAGCCAGTAGTTAATATAAATGACCTCATAAATAATTTGAAAAGTTCCCATTTTAAGTATATGTGATAATAGGTGTGAATTATGTTTTGTTATAGTCTGTTTTCTAAATGGGGTGAAGACGAAACTGCATTTTACATATATTTTATAAATTCATTGTAGATAAGAACTTACTAAAGATATGTGTCACATTAAAAAAAGTTACTAACTATAGGATCGATAGAAAGCAAATCCTGGGCAAGCCCTGTTTTCTAAAAACAGACCTAAAACTAAGTTATGATGATGTTAGAGAAAGGAACAAAGAAAACAAGAGTACATGTTTAGCAGAGAAAGTCTGTGAGAGAGAGAGAGAGAGTATACATGTTTGGCAGAGAAAGTCTGCAAGAAAAAAAGAGAGAGAGTACATGTTTAGCAGAGAAAGTTTTCAGAAATGTAGATACAAAGTGAAAAGAGAAGGAAAGAAAATTTAAAAAAAAACTTACATGTTTAGCAGAGAAATTATGAGTGATAGAGAGAGAGTGAAAAAAATTAGATAGTAAAAGTAAGTACAGAAATCAGAGAGAGAGAGAGAGAGAGAGAGAGAGGGAGAGGGGGAGAGAGAGAGCAATAGTACATATTTAAATGAGAGAATCAAAGATAGCGAGACAATGAGAGCAAGAGTACATGAAAAGTGAATTAAGGAGAGAGAGAAAGAGAGAGAGAGAGGGGAAAAGAGAAACAGAGCAATAGTATATGTTTAGGATGATGAGAGAGAGAGAGAGAGAGAGAGAGAGAGAGAGTATTTAAATAGAGGGAACTAGAGTAAATGGTTTGTAGAAAAGAAAAAGTTAGGCCAAATAAAAAAAATATGTGTGGTACTAGTAACATCTGAAAAAAATTCAAGTAGGTAGATGAGGATTTTTTTTATAGAATAGCATAGAAATATATAAAATGATTTTCTTTTTCTTAGTACTTCCTAGCACTACATTACAGGTGGCATTTGTATTTAGTGAGATAAATAAACTAAATCAAGATTGGTTGGGAGCATCTAGCTTTTAACTATGAAACAAATATTTTTAAAACAAATATTATTGAAATATAATTTTTGTTTCAAAAGAAAAAAGTATAAAGTGTTCGATATTAATTAAGGCTTTGGAGTTCACTTGATTTGGTTTCATTTTCATTCAGAATGCTATGGTTTGTTTTTTTGTGTTTCTTTTATTTTAATTCAATTCAATTAAACAAAAGTAAAGTCAATCTCAATATTTCTCATTTTAAATTTAAAAAATGATCTATATCTTGCAATTCCGGAAAAATTTGAAAATTGGCAAAAAAAAAGTTTAGGGTCAGGGGTATAAAATAGGGATGGTTGTGTGACCGGAACCACAGATATTTTTTATTTGGCCTCAATGGTTAACAGAGAAAGTTTGAGAGAGTAGGTAAATGTTGCTATTAAATAAGAAATGGAAGTGAGAAAGAAAAAGCAAGAGTACTTGTTAGGCAGATAAGTATTAGACAGAAAGAGCAGCAAGAGTACATGTTTAGCAGAGAAAGTCTGAGAGAGAGAGAGAGAGAGAGTGAGAGAGAGAGAGAGAGAGAGAGAGAGAGAGAGAGAGAGAGAGAGAGAGAGAGGAGAGAGTACATGTTAGTGAGACAAAGAGAGCAAGACTTCATGTACATGTTGCAAGGGAAAGGGAATATGAGCGAGCAAGCTAAAGAGAGAGAAACAAAAAACAAGAGTACATTTTTAGCAGGAGAGAGAGAACATGGGAGAATGATGGTATGAAAGAGAAAAAGACAGTTGGTACATATGTAGCAGAGAAAAAGTAAATATTTAAAAGAGAAAGTTTGAGAGAGACAAAGAGAGAGCAAGCGCATACAGAGATAACATGTTGCTAAAAAAAAAGTGAAAGAAAGCAAAAGTACTAGTGAAGCAAGAAGTAAAAGACCGAGAGAGCAGCAAGAGTTCAGGTTTAGCACAGAGAGAGAGAGAGAGAGAGAGAGAGAGAGAGAGAGAGAGAGAGAGAGCATTTTTAGCAGCAAAAAAGTAAATGTTATACATAATGTTAGAGAGAGAGAGAGAGAGAGAGAATACAACTATATATATATATATATATATATATATATATATATATATATATATATATATATTGAAACACAATAAAATCCACAGTGATCGGCGAGTTATAGATAAAAATTAAATAAGAAAACACGAAAAACGTTCAATATAGCTTAAGCGCTTTCATTTTAAAATCTTCAGAAGCTATATAATGGTATTATATAGCTTCTGAAGATTTTAAAATGAAAGCGCTTAAGCTATATTGAATGTTTTCTTATTTAATTTTTATCTATATATATATATATATATATGTGTGTGTGTGTGTGTGTGTGTGTGTGTGTGTGTGTGTGTGTGTGTGTGTGTGTGTGAAAGAGAAATAGACATAAAAAGCTGGCATACATATAGGAACCACGTGATGAAAGATTACTTGTATTTCTTTAGCAGAGAAAGTCTGAAAATGTGTCTTAGATGAGAGAAAGAAAGATGGAGGGAGGAAAGAGTGAGAGTACATGTTATGTTTGATGGGGAAAGTCAGAGATAGTGAGACAAAACGAGCCAGAGTACATGTTGATAAGAAAAGTGAATGAGAGAGAGAGAGAGATATGGTTTAAAAAAGAGTAAGAGATAGAGCAAAAAAAAGTTAATATTTAACAGAATAAGTATGAGAAAAAGAGAGAGGGAGTACATGTTGCTATTTAAGAAGATATGAAAGAGAAAAAGTAAGAGCAAGAGTACAAGTCATTAATAGGTAGATAAAGAGAGAGAGAGAGGTAGGAACAAGAAACAAAAGTATATGTTTAGCAGAGAGAGAGAGAGAGAGAGAGAGAGAGAGAGAGGATGCATGTTTATCAAAGACTGATTGAGAAAAAAAGAACAAGAGATAAAGTTAAAGTGTATTGTAGATGTACATGTTTTAAAAAGTAAACAGAGAGAGAGAGAGAGAGAGCATGAATATCTGAATGAGAAGATAAATAAAAAAGGAGAGTGGGAGAAAGTTTTCACCAATGTTTTAGAGTTTTAACCAAAAAATTTATCTACAAGTCAAGTGTTTTAATCATCAGATAGTAATAGATCATTATTTATCTATGAATGGAAAATATATAATTTTAGAAAAGAGTCTGTTTTAAATTAAAATATTCCTTACATACAAAATTTGATATGATATAAATCCATCAAATCATTAAATAGTTTTGAAAGAATGTGGTTGACATAATTTTAAAACACTTTATTTTCATTCAACAGGTTATGACCCAGACCGCCCACATCATGGACACAGCAAGCTCCCAATACATCACAGCAAGCTCCCCATACGGAGTAAATCAGTGTTCTAAGTGTCCGGGGGACACAGCGTACTATTGTGTATCGTGTCCATGTGATCTGTGTCCCCAGTGTAAAGAGAACCATGTAAAAGATCTCCAAACAATAGACCATAATGTTGTGTCACACCGTGATAAAATCAACTACATCCCAACACAAGAGGTCTGTGTGAGACATCCTCGCCATGTTTATACAAAGTACTGTGAACCTTGTCAAGTTCCTGCCTGTAATAATTGCCAAACACATAGAAAACACACTCAGATAGATGTTACAACAGCCTATAAAACAAAGCGACAACAACACAGAGGAACCATTCACACCATCAGAAGTGAGGCTCTCTTTTACAGACCTGTTCTCCTGCCACGAATCAAAACTGATTTCAAAACATGTTACACAGAATTCTCCCTCCTTCAATCAGAGATGTTAACAAAGGCCCAGAACCTGAAGGAACTCATTGACTATGTGGTATATGATCTATTGAACAATGTGTTATGTTACTTTGATTTCAAACACAGATGTAAAAAACAAAAGATAAAAATGATCAGACATATTGTCAGACTAAGGAGATATGAACACAGATATGTACAGCCAGCATTCACATTCAGTGCGCTACAATTCCTCTCCTTCACAAAGACAGCCCTCCCCCAGATACATCTTACACTCCACACCAGCCAGCTCTCCATGACTGAGTCACTCAACAAGGAGGATGTGATGGAGTCACTGAGTGCAATCCAAATCACAGAGAGAGGAAACCGACGCGTAGGAAACCAGTGTCTGCTGAAACTGACGTCTGGTGCTGAGCTCCATCAATCTCTCACAGTGACAGGTGTTGATCGTTGTTATCACATTTCCTGTGTGACATCAGACCGGGTCTGGGTCAGTGATCTAAACAATCTCATGTTGACAGACACAACAGGTGTCCCTCTACATCGTGTGGAGGATTCATGTAGTGGTTTTGGAATACACACAGTGAACAGTGAGAGTGAACTGATTTATATAGATAGGAATTATAACATCAACAAACTGTCAAAGGATATGAAAACAACCACCACATTTATAGAGAGAACAGACTCTACATGGGGACCAGGGTGTGTGTACTGGTCCCCGTCCACTCGGGATCTACTGGTCGGGATGTATAACTATGATACAAAGACAGGCAAGGTAACCCGGTACAACCAGAGTGGACAACTCACACAAACCATACAGTACCACAACACAGGACGGGGACTGTATAGTATACCTATCTATATAACAGAGAACAACAATGGGGATGTCGTGGTGTCTGACTGTGTTGGTTTGTCTGATGCTGTAGTGGTGACAGAGCGTGGAGGAAGACATCGTTTCTCCTACACAGGACATCCATCAGGATCACGACTAGAGCCATTAGGAATCTGTACTGACGCGCTGTCACACATCCTGGTGTGTGATGATAAAACCAAAACAGTACAGATGATAAATAAGGACGGTCAGTTCCTGTCACATCTACTGACAGAATCACAAGAGATGGGTGAACCACGGGGCCTGAGTTATGATGTCAACACTCACCGTCTCTGGGTCGGATCATGGAACAACAACAAGGTGTGTGTCTACAGGTATATCACCAGACAGGACGCTCTGACAGGTAAGTCTGAGTCATTATCATTCACATTAATTAGATATAGATAACTAAGACACACAGTCCGTGTTAATTATCAGTCAATAAGATACATGTAAGACATGTTTATCTGTGTGATTGTTTGTCAATATAAACAACTCATTGTTACAGGGTTAGCTGGGATTCATTGTTTATCTTAAATATACATTAGTTACATTTTTTTTATTAATTAGATGTACATTCACATGACATTGTATTTCATGTATTTGGTTAATTAGAATAAAAGGTCATCGTAATTACTTTTTGTGACACATGTATTGTAATTAGTTACAAGTAATTTGAATTGGTTTAATTAATTAGATAAATATTATTGCATGTGTCAATGTAATCAGTTTAAAGTTTTAATTTGTAGATGTAGCTCTATCATTACATATACTGTATGTATTAATTAACAGCTAATTAATGACTTGTTGTAGATGAACACAGACCGCGTCCTGATGGAGACACCCGATACAGGACACCTCATCACAACACAACTCATCAACTAAACGAAAGTAAAACTCACTGACGCATGTATTTGTAATCAGTTGTTTTGTGACATGTTAATTGACTTAATTTAAATAATTAGATAAATAATAAAGCAAGTGTTAGGGTAAGCAGTTCAAAGTTTTAATTGTAGATGTAGCTCTATCATTACATATAATGTATAGAGATGATTAATTAACAGCTAATTAATGACTTGTTGTAGATGAACACACACCCCGTCCTGATGGGGACCCCATGTCCAGCTCAACACCAGCCGTATAATGGAGATAGCTGGGATATTGACAGGTTGTAAATGTTTCTGTACAAATCTAGTCTGCTCTCAAAACCACACATGTTGTTTGTCACTTTGTTCAACATCTGCAGCTGACATTGAGCTGTGTATAATTCACATGGACTGTAATACTGACTCCTGTTTATTTCACACTTTGTGATCATCCAAACATGGCTGTCTGTTGCTGAGTGAGAAACATCATGTTATACAAGTTTTTACTTTGCTAAATGTGGAATATTATAAGAGATATCCACATTAAGTCTATAATATTAAACAGTATATTATATATTATATAGTATATAATTATAACAAATATCCAAACGACGTCTATAATAACTAAAGAAATAAGTGTAAATAATATTTATCAATTTGAAAATCTATCTTTGCATTGCTAATTGTGGCATTATTATACTCCATGTAAGGGAATTCTACGGAAATAATGATTTCAACCTACCCCTCATGAAGGGTATAATTTGACCCGTCCATCAGTCAGTCCTGGTTTTTAGCTCACCTAAGCTGAAAGCTCAAGTGAGCTTTTCTGATCACTTTCTGTCCGTCCGTCTGTCTGTAAACTTTTTACATTTTCGATTTCTTCTCCTGAACCACTTGGCCAATTTCAACCAAAATTGGCACAAATCGTCATTGGGTAAAGGGGATTCAAGTTTGTTAAAATAAAGGGACACACCCTAATTAAAGGGAAAAAATTAGGATTTAATGAAAATTTGGAGATATTTTTTTTTAAATCTTCGCAAAAACAATTTTGCCAGAAAAGCTGAAACTTGTATGGAAGCATCCTCAGATAGGTTAGATTCAAGTTTGTTCAAATCATGGTCCCCGGGGGTAAGGTGGGGCCACAATGGGGGGGGTCGAAGTTTTACAAAGGAGTATATAGAGTTTATCTTTAAAAATATTCTTCTCAAAAACCATTTGGCCTGAAAAGCCGTAACTTGTATGGAGGCATCCTCAGACAGTATAAATTCAAATTTATTCAAATCATGGTCCCTGAGGGTAGGGTCGGGGCCACAATGGGGGGATCAAGTTTTACATAGGAATATGTAGAGAAAATCTTTAATAATCTTCTCAAAAGCTATTCGGCCAGAAAAACTTAAACTTGTGTGGAAGTATCCCCAGACAGTATAGATTTACATTTGATCAAATCATGGTCTCTTGGGGTAGGGTGGGCTACAATGGGGAATGAATTTTTACATAGGAATATATAAAAACAATCTTTAAAAATATTCTGGGAAAATTTTCAGCCCAAAAAGCAGTAACTTGTGTGAAAGCATGTGTTGTGCAGATTAAAGTTTGATCAAACCATAATAATTCCAGAGAAAATGGCCATAAGAGAGGTGGGGGGGGGGGGGGGGGGGTGTTATATAGGAAGAGAAAAAATCTTTTTACTTGTACAACAAAAGGGGCTTGATATTTACCATAAAAATATGTGGATAAAAATTGGCAGATTTATAAAAAAAATTGAGCAAGATCTACTTACTTAGTAATTGTAAAGATATTTTGATTTGATACTGTAATGAAATAAAATATTTTAAGCAAGATCTATTTATTTAGTAATTGTCTTGATTTTGATTTGAAAACTGTAAAGTTAATTTGATCAGAGTTAAGACAGTTGTTGCTCGTTGAGCAATGTGGCCCCTTGGCCTCTTGTTTATAAGCATAACTCCTTTAAACAGCTGCATGGAATTTCAATGTGTAGATTTGAATATAACAAAGACACATGAATAGATGAGAATATTTCCAGGAACAAAAAGATCTGATTATTTTGTTCAAGTAATGCCCATTATTGATTTGTGTATTTAATGCATACTCTGCTATTCTTGATGTGTAGCAATGTCAAGTAATGGGGGAGCATTAGTTATTTGACTTTGCTCACTTTTTCTTTCATTAGTATTTGGTGTTATTCATTAATACAATTATTAAATGATGGATTTTGTTTCTTACAGACAAGCTGCTTTTTCAAACTCCTTGAGGTGGAGACAGTACAGAACCTGCTCAGATAATCCATAATTCTGATTGTCACTGATATCGACACAAATTGTATAAAAATAGTTTGTTGTAAAAATAAGGCGTCATCAATGGACTCCGTTTCTGTGTACATAAATAATGCGTCCGTTTCTGTGTACGGGAACTTTACATAAAGAAAGCGTCATCAATGAACTCGTTCTGTGTACATGATCTCTAGAGATATATCGCGTCATCAATGGACTCTGCTTTCTGTGAACATGAACTCTAGAGATATATCGCGTCATCAATGGACTCTGCTTTCTGTGAACATGAACTCTAGAGATATATCGCGTCATCAATGGACTCTGCTTTCTGTGAACATGAACTCTAGAGATATATCGCGTCATCAATGGACTCTGTGTTCTGTGTACGTAAACTCTAGAGATATACCGAGTCATCAATGGACTCTGTGTTCTGTGTACGTAAACTCTTGAGATATACCGCGTCATCAATTGACTCTGCGATCTGTGTACGTAAACTCTAGAGTTATATTGCATCATCAATGGACTCTGCGTTCTGTGTACGTAAACTCTAGAGATATATTGCATCATCAATGGACTCTGCGTTCCGTGTACGTAAACTCTAGAGTTAAATCGCGTCATCAATGGACTCTGCATTCTCCAACGTGAACTCTACAGTAATTGTTATTGATTTGCTAAGTTTACAGTATGTGTATGTTTTATATGATATGCTCCTGAAATATTGTCGCTTAGAATGGTGGCTAATGTGTGCTGATTCATTTTTTCAGTTTTGATTTGCAGACAAGAAATTGATTAAACACATTTAAAGGGGAATAACTCAAATTTGTATTCTTTTATTTGAAATGAAAAAGCAGTTATCCCCCTTCTAGTAATGTTTTCTAGAATTATCTGTATTTTATGTTGTTGATCCCTGACATTTTTTTTTGTAGGAGAGTTTATTGAATATCAGTCAATGTTTTATTACAAAATGCCATGATAAGTGTAATTGGGGATTTGGGAGAAGGGGGATTCAAAGTGGACCATACCCAAAGGTTGTTTTTATAAAGTTTGAACAAAAACAATGGCAACGTGTAAATAGCTGACTTTAATGTGTATTATATATTGTACGGCTGAACCATGTCTTAGATATCCTAAACCCTTTAATACCTGCAATGTTATGACAAGTTACATTATTATATAGTGGGATAAGGCAAATGTTATGTAGAACATGCTGTTAACACTCTGATACAACTGTTTGTATGGGGTTTATGATGCATTTTGTAAAAATATACCTAGGTATATGTATATTATTGGTGGATTTAGCACATTTCTCCGACATAAAAACTGAGTTATAATGATCAGGTAGATAGAAAATTCATGTTTATGTAAATAGTTTTTGAGGAATATTTTGACCGACTTTAAGGTGGTATGGGACACTTCCATGTTGTGACGTATTGTTTATCAAAATAAACAATAAAATGAATTATAATTATATAAGTTGTTTCTTTCCCAATATTGTCAACTAACAGCATAGCGCAGTGGGTTAGATCTGTAAGTCATGAGTTCGAATCCCGCTCGGGGTTTTACAATTTTTACCTCTCCAAATATTTTTATGTGTTTTTGGGGGGGTTAAATATTGTAAAATTTGAAAATTCTACACTGGTGAAAGTATTTCAATTATAATGTACCTTAATCTACATTAATATCGACAGATGTCCCATACCACCTTAAGCAGAATGGTGGATTTAGCACATTTCTCTCATATAAAAAACTTGGCTTTGTTGAATAGATAGATAAACAACTTGTGTTTCTGTTTAATATTTCATATATATTTAAATAGTTTTAAAGGAATATTGTGCTTATGTTCAAGTGCTAATATTCATATTTTGAGACATTTACAGTGTTTGTTTAATGTTTATGCATACCATTAATTACATAATTCATATACAAATGATTTTTTGGGGAGTATTATCAAGCTGTAGATAAAACTCAATAAAAGGGACATTTCTTTATAGTTGGTTTTTTTTCTAAGTAAGACAGTGCTGTTACATTTGGTACCAAAAGAAGGATATGATATTATACTTTATATACAAGAACAAGGCAATTATGTCTTGGTGCGAACCAAATCTAACTGTCAAACCAGTCTCTATCACCCCAGCGAATGCATTCGGAATGTTATCTTTATCGTTGTTAAGTATGTAATAAATCCAGAGGTGCTCGAATGAAAGTTCACGAGACTTCTGGGTCCACTCATGATCAGGGGTATACCTGTCAGCCATAAACCGTCACACAGGGTATGTACACTGAATACACTTATGCTGGGAAGAGAGGTTAATGTACCAGCAACCTTGATGTAGGGCCCCCTCCGAAGTCTTTTCAAAATGGGGAGGAGGGTGAGATAGATGTATGTGCAGGAGTTAAAACAGACTGTGCTAAAAAAACGCCCGATGCCGCCAGGCAGAAGTTGAACTCTGCGCATAAATTTATGAAGAGAGTATATGACATCAGACTGCATACATATCCATTCAGGGTTGGCGATTTGGTATATTGGCGCCGAATGGAAGAATGTGGAGTCTATCTGGAAGGATCCAGGTATAACTGTAAAGGCCAAGTCAGATACTTTGTTCATAGTAAAGTCCCGCAGAGAGGTTCGGACCATGCATCATGACAAATTGAAGAAATGCGAAGCTCCAGAAATACCTCGGTAACTATGCTTTGTAACTATCGGTCATTGATGAAGAGTCAAGTAGTGAGCCAAAGCATTACCCACGTGTACCAGTGCCAACAAGTGTACGTACTACAGTCCTGCCAACAAGTGTACGTACTACAGTCCTGCCAACAAGTGTACGTACTACAGTCCTGCCAACAAGTGTACGTACTACAGTCCTGCCAACAAGTGTACGTACTACAGTCCTGCCAACAAGTGTACGTACTACAGTCCTGCCAACAAGTGTACGTACTACAGTCCTGCAGACTACCTCCAGGCAATCTGTTGGTGGATGGCCGTATTTGGGGACTTGGAGGAGAACCAGAAATCACCAAGCAGTTACCAGTGATTCGGTGAAGTTGCAAGATAGCAAGGGCAAAACTTACAAACATTAGTCTCAGAAAAAGGAAAACTTCTAAAATTAACTGTTTGTGTAATCAGGGTAATCCCTAAGGTTTATTCGATTTTTTTAAGATGCGTATTAAATTGAGTTAACATCTGCAAATATGGTAATTTATACAAAGACTTATTTTCAGCAACATCATTAACATTTTAAAAAGATAATAGAGGTTCAGGAACAGCAGCCTTGAGGTAAATTTGCATTTAAACATGCACTCGAAGACAATTGATCTTTGCACATAATTTTTGTGTACGACAAAAAAGATAACTACTAAACCATTGAAAATGCTAGCTCTGATCCAAAGACCTTTGTGCCATATTTTAATAGATCCCAGAAGACCATAGAAAAATGAACATTTCTACTTGTCAATACTTTTAACATTGGTGAGATAAGTCTCTAGTAATTGGAAGCTTGTAGAATTTATTGTTTATAAGGGAGGGTGGAGATTACTATGGTGGGTCATCTCTCTGTTACATCAAAAGTTTAAAATCAAAGATTTCATGACACAACTGCAACAATTTTTGTTATAGTTAAGTTTGTAAATCTTTGATTTTAAACTTTTAATGTAACATCTCCATGTTTTTAAAATATTTATTGAAATCTTTTTACAACATCCTGGATTTTTTTTTGGGGGGGGGGGGGGGGTAAAAAGATAAGATATATATTTTTTTAAATATTTGATACCAGTCCTTCTATAGGCATTTTATTCGCCTAATTAACTCATCTTCTTCATTTACAATAAACATTTGTATGAAGACAATATAGATAGTCAGCTTATTTAGTAATTAAACAAGATGACCTACAAATAACTGAAAGCCGTCGATCATTCCGTGTGAATTTATATTCAGTTATGTGTATTATATTATTGTTTAATTTTGTTGTTGTGTGTCAAATCTTCTTATCTAAGTTCCGATGGTCTATTTCTTTTAATAAATGTCGGTTCCACCAAATAGCATTTGATTCAAAGCAAACACTTCATAAAGTGGGGTTAACCTAGGGTGGTATAGAAAATTGAAGACACATGTACTTTTACAATGTACTTCTTTCCTGATTTTAAGAACGGAACCTAACTTTTCAGTAGAAAGTATACATACTAACAGATGTTAACATTGTATATCCCTTGTTGTTTTTTTTGACAAATAGTTCATTTTATATTTTAAAAAACACAAAATAAATTAGAATGTACGATTGTATTTTGAAAATTATGTGCTTGTATGAAACTTAAACGTAAACGTGCGCATACTATTGCTAAGCCTGCGTTAGATTTTTTCCATGTTTTTGTTACTTTGTTTTTTTACCATGTTTTCTGTTCCATGTTTCTATTAAATCATTTTTTTCTTGCTTTTGTGTTTTGGACTGTAAATGATTGTTATTCTTCATTTCATTTTTTATTTCATTATTCAACGTTCTGTAATGTCTTTATAGATTAGTTTAAAATGTGTTTGTAAAGCTACAAACATTTTATACTATTGTTACATCTGTATATATATAATGTACATGTGCCTTATAATCTCTATAATGGAAAGACCTAAAATGGGCTATACTTTGCCAGCTGTTTAATACATGTCCACTTTGTATACTTATGTATATATTATCAATGAAATATTTCTTAAACTAACAGAAAGTAAGCAACCGTCGAAAAAGACGCAGCTTGACTGATGCAAAAATTTTAATTAACGTTATACGACAGGCACGTAGCATCAGGGGGGGGGGGGGCCAGGGGGGGGGCCTGGCCCCCCCCCCCCCCCCCCCCCACTTTTTCTCACAGCAACTAATTTTTTAAAATTTACATATAAAAAATTGAATTATCATGGAGTTGGCCCCCCCCCCCCCACTTTTTTTGACGATGTAAAAAATTGATATGAAAATAAGGAAATTAGGATTGAAATTGAAGTTATATACTATGCCAGCCCCCCCCCCCCCCCCCCCCCCCCCTCCCCCACGGATTAGGATTTTGAAGATTTTGGGAAAGTCTTATTTCCTTTCCTTTTTTTTTTTTTTCGCTTGTCAAGATTTTTTGACGGAGTCTGGCCCCCCCCCCCCTCCCCCACCTTTCAAAAACGATGCTACGTGCCTGTACGAATCATAAGGCGCATATATAATTGTAGGCCTATACAGTGTTTGTGTGTGTAAACAGTTTTTGCAGGTTATAGTATATACGTCCCTGGTTTTTGTTAATGTAAAAAAGAACAACTCTTTGTAATCGTTTATAATAACTGAACTATGTGGTAATTTCTGTCACGGAAATTAGTTTAAAATCCTCATGTGTTGAGAAATTCCACGTGTTTGTTACTTGGTTCAGAAAGACAAACCGAAAGTAAATATGCAAGGTTTGTTTATTTCCGGTAATGTGACGTCACGAATAACTCCGCCATATTGACTAGCTGATCGAGGGTGTGCCAAAAATTCACTGGAGAACTTAGTAAAATTTGAGGTATGTAACTAAGGTTGTAAGATATAAGAAAACAATAATTCACACAATGTGCTACTCAAGTTATGGACGGTTAAGAGCATATGAACGAAAGTCGGTGCACAAAACCTAAAATTGAAATAGGAAACGGATGACTCCCGCATCGCCTGTAGGATGCTGTGTGGGATAATAAATTGGGTCGAAATTTCCCAATTTGGTATGAAAATTGTTGAACCGGTTTCGATCTGTATCATATGTTATTTTGTTTAAAAACGTCTTTTAGCGCCAAAAGGACGCGGATCCTAAAGTTATTGGAGGCTATTCGGAAGTATTTTCACTTTTTCCAGACAGCATTGTATGGAGGAAGGGAAATAACTCCTGGTGCTGTCTGTGTTTTGGTGTAACAGGATGTTTTACTGAGAGAGAGAGAGAGAGAGAGAGAGAGAGAGAGAGAGAGAGAGAGAGAGAGAGAGAGAGAGAGAGAGAGAGTACAACAAACAAGTAGATGATACTTGGGTGTGCTAAAAGGTTACAACCTTGTATATTGTTAAACTCTTGAAATATTATAGTGGCATGGACTTGTTGGTACTAAAGATTCATTTTTCTCTGTGCAGAAATTGTACTTAATATTATGGCAGAGCCATTATTGACAAACACATGAAATAATTTACAATAACAATTCCGACAGCTTGTTGAAGTTTTTTTCATTACATGTAACAGGTTACTATAATTACTGTAGTTTTAGACTGATTAACCTTGTTTATATGCAAAATCTGTGAAAACAGTTAGTACCAATGAATTCTTCATGCAATTAACTACTGATATCATCTCTTTACTTGCCTCTGATGGTCTTTTAAACACCATCACCAGCTCCGTAAACTGAAGTGATGCAGTTTCTTTACATGTTAAATTGGCGACATTTGATCTCGATGTAAATTTCCATGGTCGGTAGCATGTTTCAGAGAAAGTCTGAGGCAAGTTAACAGAAGATATCAGTAGTCAATTGCACAAAGAATTCATTGTTAACAACTGTTTTGAATTTGCGTATAAATAAGGTTAATCAGTTCAAAACTGGTGCACTCTTTTCTGCGCAATGAATATACATTTTTTTTCAATGGGTGGCACTGTAGTGTAGCTCCCAGGTCGTCCATCCAAATTTTTACAGACCTGCAGATACTGTATAGTATCCAAGTAAGTTCCCATAATAGTTAATGCATTTCCAAAATAAAAGATGTCAAATCTGAACCAATTCCAACACATTTATAGTTTTTTTTTTTTCTGTGTTATGAAAAAAATTTAATCAAGGAAGAATTTGCAGATGCAGATAATCTATCAAAGATCATGGTTGAGGTAGATTTGTGATGATTTGCTGCATGGGACAAGAGTTCTATTGATTCAGATCCTCTATGGCTGTCTTAGCTCTCTCTTGTTTTCCAGGAGATATTGACTCATTTCCACACTTCACACACGTGTGAGTAAAACATCTTTGGTTTGCATTGTTTGCCCTGCATGAGAGAGGCGTGCATTGGAATTAATTTAATAAGAGAGTTTTTCTTATCCTTGGTTAACTTTCCACTCGAGGAGCATAAGCAATTACTTACCTGGCAGACTTGTGTATATATTTTAAGATATTTTTACAATGAAGGCGCGTCTTTTTTGTTGTTACCAGTTTTGTGAATATGCTGTAGGTCCTGTAATTGTGATATTGAAAGTGGAAAAGTGTGTAATTACAGAATGAATAAACAGTTTCAATTTGAAGGAATTTAGCTTTGATTTTGATAATTTGTAATTAAGTATGTAGTTCTTAATATTGTGGGACAGTTATAAGCTTACAATATTTTATTAGTTTATTAATTACGCTAGTCATATATTGATGATGTAATAACCGAATATTAAGAATATATAGAAATTTTTAGATATTGATGTCTTATGTAATTATTTTTCTTAATTTTGATGCCAAAAAAATCAACATTCTTGAACTAATTAAAATGATACCATTTATCAGCCAAAGTTGGAAGTATATTTTTGCCTGTGTGTGACATTTAGATTGGAGCTGATTATGAGAGATTATGAGAGATATGTTGTGCAGCCAGTTTTTAAAAAGCTTTGATTATTCTAGTAATTCAAAAAAAAAAAAAGTAAGCCCTTCCGGTATATAATCCGATACCGCATTGCCTAATGCCTAATGCCTAGTTTTGATGAGCCATATTTAGCAAACAGCATTAATGACAGACAATCGAATTAAAAGTAGAACTTCCAGTCGCTCCTCAGATGTTGGTACGTGGCGTGGATCATCCAGGAAGCGGTTGGAAGTCCTAATCTTTATTAGACTGTAATGACAAAGGGCAAAAAAGAAATTCACAATGATATTTATTAAAATTTTAATTTTCAAATCAATGATTACCAGATATTTCCTGTGACAAAGTGCAAAATAATAATCATTTAGAACACTGAGCAGAAACCCACACATTAGTCAATAGCTTGACTCATCTCTGCCATTAATTTTTTACTGGTTATTGGACTCGATCTGCTTTTTGTGTTTAATTGGTACCAATGTTACCGTACTGTAATAGGTTTCACACAGCCACAGACATGGCTATTTTATGATATCTAGTATTGACGTTGGGAAAAAATAATCTCATAACAACCTAGACAGAGAGATATTATACCATCCAAGATACTATGGGACTAAGATTAAGCTGGAGTTTCTTTTGTTGTACATAAACAGATGCATGTCAAGAGTTTCGATGAATCTGATTATTTACATTATAACACTTCATGCGCACCGAGAATTCAGCTTATTTTTATTAATTTTTAAGACATAAGTGTTTATCAGTTACACTGTCTATCTATGCATGTTGTATTTAATCAGGGAGCTCCTGTATTGCTGTAAAGTGTGGGTGCTGTGTTGTCTTTCGAACTTACTGTAAATGTATTACATTTGGCTGTGTATTCTATTTAGCGTTTTGGCGGAAAACGGCGTCCGCTAAATCAAGTATATCACCAAATGTAAAATATATAAGTAGAGTAATAGGTACACTCAGAAATGCGCTCAATCAAATCCACGCTATCTTGTTGAAAATTCATATTCTGCTAAATATTGTATGCGCTAAATATAGTACGTTTACAGTATTGTATTGGGTATGTACGTGAGTTAGAGAACCAGAAACATGTGTGAAGGTTCATGCTGTATTTGATTTGAGGCGTCATAATGAGGTCCATGTTGTCTGTGGAAGGTGCATGTAATACATGTTATAGGTAGCTGTTGTATAAGATATATATTTGTGTGGGTGAATGCTGTGTTTGATCTGTTGTCTTGTCTATAGAAGATGCATGTTAGAACTAGTGTATTGGGTACATACATTAGTGTATTGGGTACATACATGAGCTAGAGAACCAGAAACGGTTGTGAAGATTTGAGGTGCTATAATGAGGTCCATGTTGTCTTGTTGTCTATAGATGCAGGTCAAAGCTGTGTGTAGAGTTTGTGTACGAAGATGGATGCTTATTTAATGAAGTGTGCATGTATGACGTGTGGTAAAACTGTTAATGATGGAGTATACAGTGGAGTGAGCATTGAATATTTTATTTATTTATGGCCTGTATGCACTGTTATAGTGTTGAATGGGTGCATTTAGCCTACTGAGTCGCCGTATACTGGACCGGGCAGTGGACACAGTCAGTGTTTCAGTGTTGTCATCAGCAGAATAAACACATAGAGAGCAGATTGACTCTCTCCGACTCTATGTATATATTGATTCAGTTAGTTAGGTTTCAGATTACCTCCTCCATTCTAACTGACATAGTTATCCCTCCTGTCCACAGAATTAACACATGTAATGCAGTCTACACTATTTTTTTATTTGTCTCAACCATTTTTTTCTGATTTTTCTGCGTTAATTAAGGCAATTCACAGAAACACGCCAAGTATCCATTCGAAATATTAGCAAAATATGTTAATTTTTCTTGCGACATTCTGATAAAACCATTCCTTGCTTTGTCATTCAGTTTTGTGATAACGGGAATTAAAATATTTACGTTTTAGACCTCATGTTCCTTATTTGGAATATTTTCTTAGAGTTAAAACTCAGCATTGAAGCAATGCAGAAACTGCAATATACATTTTGTAATGCATATGGGCATTGGCATTATATGCATCCAGTGTGATTTCATTGGACAGAAGGAATACCTGCATTGGGTGAAGAATGAGTGGTACTAATTGCTTGCATTGGATGATTGCAATGATGAATAAAGAGTTGCTCAATGCAGGCATTGGACGGTTGAGGAGTCGTTCAATGCAGGCATTGAAAGACTGAAGAGTCGCTCAATGCAGGCATTGGACGACTGAAGAGTCGCTCAATGCAGGCATTGGACGATTGAAGAGTCGTTCAATGCCTGCATTGGACGACTGAAGAGTCGCTAAATGCAGGCATTGGACGACTGAAGAGTCGTTCAATGCCTGCATTACGACTGAAGAGTCGCTCAATGCAGGCATTGGACGACTGAAGAGTCGCTCAATGCAGGCATTGGACGACAGAAGAGTCGTTCAATGCCTGCATTTGACTACTGAAGAGTCGCTCAATGCCTGCATTGAACGACTGAAGAGTCGCTCAATGCAGGCATTGGAAGACTGATGAGTCGCTCAATGCAGGCATTGGAAAAACTGAAGAGACGCTCAATGCAGGCATTGGAAGACAGAAGAGTCACTCAATGCAGGCATTGGAAGACTGAAGAGACGCTCAATGCAGGCATTGGAAGACTGAAGAGTCACTCAATGCAGGCATTGGAAGACTGAAGAGACACTCAATGCAGGCATTGGAAGAATTTATAGTGATTAAATGTAGGTATTGGATGTATTTTCAGTGGTTCAAACCAGGCCCTGGGACCATAAAAGTTAGATGAGCTCACTTTTGATCTCAGTCTCACTTTTACAAAAGGAACACATAGTAGAAAAGTGAGATTGAGATCAAAAGTGAGCTCGTCTAAGTTTTATGGCCCCGGGGCCATGTATTGGGTGTCGTTTGATTATGATAAGTTTTTCAATGCAGGAATTAGCTGGGTTTTTTTGTTTGTCAGTACGTTAGTTGCTCAATGAAAGCATAAAATTTGATAATTGCAATTTTGTTGTCTCTCGAATGCAAAAAATTAACAACTGTTTAAGGTCCATATCTTCAAGCATCAACTAATAGTCACTTTGCAAAACTAATTATTATGCGTTTGTGCACTGATATAGAATGGCAACATATTAGAAATAGATCAACACATCAAATGCTACATTAAGCACCTGTTTATGTTACAGGGAAATGCAAATATTTTCTTTTCCAAACCTATCAGCAAGCATCAATTTAGAGTTTTGGATTTTTTTTTCATTCCATAATTAATGTAAATGCTATCGGAAAGCATTTTAAAAAATACTAAAGAATGTTGTGCTTTGGAATTGCTTAATTTATTATTTTCTCTGCTTTTTGCTCTTCTCTGCCGCTTTCCTCTTTTTCGGAGGTAAATAGTTACCAGTGTATACCTGTCAAAAATCAAAATGACACTTCAAAATATTGCAAAAACTAAATATTGTGTATGATTTTAAATGAAAAAAGAATACTAACTGATGTTTTACATATAATTTTGAACAGTGTAACATATACAAAAAGAAGAATTTGCATTACCAGGGCTCTTTTCATTGCCTTGTCCTCGAGCTCTTGAAGTCTCGTCTCCACTGGATGGGACATCAGAGTTTCTGGTATCTCTTTCACACTTTCAATCAAATGAATCAATGGGAAATCCACCTTAAGGAAGGAGTCTTTTCTGGTTTTCGACTTGTCAAACGTAAATTTGATTAATTGTTCATTAAATCAAGATGAAAGGAAATTAAAATAGTATATTTTTCTTTCTTTTTTACTATCATACAACTTGGCATAGAAAAATGTAATCAATGTTTAGAGTGGAACAAGGACTATATTTTTGGCGTAGGAAAATATCACATGTTGCGCAATTCAGAATTGCTGCAGATTATATATATATAATGAGTCTGTTTGAGCATTTTAAAAACAATAACAATAATGTTGGATTTTTTTTTACTAATGTTAACTAATAATATGATACTTGGGTTTCAGAATATGTTTTTAAAATATGATTTGCCTATCAAATAACATTTTTATAAGCTTTTTAAAGCGCCCACTCTATACATTGATTTTTGTGAAAAAATCACTAAAATCAGTTTTTCTCTCTTATGAAACGGTCAATATATTAGCTTTTCTGTCAATTTATATCTTTATATAAAGTCTTCAAAAAACATAAAAATTAGAAATATTTTATTATTGGAAGCATAAAAAAATAATCAAAATTTCTTCAAAATTTAAGAAAATTAGAGGAAATGCGGGCTAAGCAATATCAATATTAGTATAAATATTTTTTCCAATTTAGTAGTATTAGCTGATAGACACTCTCATGGTCTATGATTTCATTGAAGATTTGAATCTTCAAATCTTAAACAAATGTCTACAGAACTATAAAGAGCTACACTTATTTTTATCACTCTTTACGTTGAGGAAAAAGGTAGTGACCTTGACCTGACCTTTATCCAAAAACAAAAAGGTCAAATTTAATTTAACTGATAGAATCATTAAGTAATATGATCCGTTTGACTGTGTCAAAATTTCATGCATTTCTTATTATAAGAAGTATGTTTGATAATAAAAAGACTCCTTCCTTAAATATAAGTATATTGAGATTCTAATACTGGGTATTACACTTGTACATAATTATCTGTAATAAATGTATTGTTAAAAATGAAAATCTGATTATACTAACATTTCTTGAAGTCTTAAGATACGTCATGACCTCCGATGAAAAATTCTCCCACCATTGCTGCTCTGTGGAAGTAAGCAGGCCAGATTTCAGTAGTTTTGGGCATGTTTCTTTTAAAATCCGATCCAGATACATGCTCTTGTCCGTTGGAGCAACACACTCTGGGGCTCTTTGTAGAAAATCCATGTCCTAAACAATATCATAGAATGATTAGTTCAATACATCTCTGTTTCTGTCTCTCACGCACACACACCTACTCGCACACACAAACACATACACTTAGAATGAGTAGCTACCTTGAATATCAGTATTCCACACCTATCCTGATGAACCTCATAAGTGGTGTCATCAGCTGCATCCGGCATCCACCGTTCTCCCTCGCCCTTTCTATAGTGGAAAATTGGTATCCTTCTTTCTATTTATACAAATATAATATCATTGATAAAGAGTACAATAAAATAAGCATATTTTCGCATTAAAATATTTACTTATGCAAGTATGTTCCACTATATGAACCTATAGAATAGCAATATTGTAAACATAAAATCTCAGTAATCTTAACAATTGTGAATGATTTGTCTTTTTCAAATGTAAATATAAGTAATAAACAGCAATGCTAAAAAGTTCACCAGGATATGAACTTGGTTGGTACATGATCAAATCTTCTTCGGGCTTCAAAGGATTTGACCATGTGACCAACCAAGTTCATATCCTGATGAACTTTTTAACGTGCTGTTTATTTCTTGAGTATATTGATTTAAGTAACCTTTGTCAACTGTGTGGATCCGAAATTCAAATTGATCCCCAAGACCGTGGCTGTTGATCAGGCTATTTTCCATCCATCCCTTAAAATCCCAAACCAATTTTACCATCTTTCCTCGCTCAACATATGATAGCTTTTGAAAAGCTTGAAGCAGGTCTGAAAATAAAAATATCATTATTGTAAAGAAAAACCAGCAGTGATGTCGTGAAGCAATTGTAATGATAGGTTTTTCAACTTGATGTGAAATTAGATTTTACCATCTAGGGTCATAATGTCGCCTTTTAAAGAGCTTGAAAAATTTGAAAACATAGAGTCTATGTCCTCATGTGTATGGCCAACTGGGAGCATGTGCAGGTAACACTGAAGAAATAAATTATTTGTCACTGTATATGTCACTAACAGGTACTTATTAATGAACAGGAAATAATTCAATATTAAATTGTGCATTATGTAAACAAGAAATACCTCCTCAAATATGCCCAAATGCACTAGCAATCCTAAGAAGCCCAAGACCGTCTTGTTTTTGTTATCCGAAGCACTGTCTGTTTGCAGGTGAAGCTCTGTTCCTAGTGCATCTTTGAACTCTGCCAAAAAAGGATTTCCATATACATTTGTATATAACACTTGTGTCAAGGCTCTAGTAAACTTGTCTTTTCTATTTAACTTTTACAAAAACAGTACCTACCACATAATGTTTCTAGCAGAACAGTCAAGTTCAGATTGGCATCATGTGGATATTGCATCAAATCAAAATGGCCAAATCCAACTTTTCTCATTCCTGAAGTTTCTGAAAAACAAGTAGTACAGAAATATTGAACTTGAGGGACACACGTATGTACTTCAGTTACTAGCAATGTGTTCTGAATTGCAAATGTTTTATATGGATTGTTCTATATGTTACCTGAATCTCTGTGGACCAATACGCCCAGCAAGTGTGTCCTTACTTGCTGCAGATTCGAAATCTGTTTCGAATTTCTTGCTTTGGTGTAAAGAATGGGAATGTTAGTTTTCTTCTGGTCCATTCCGTCAATGATTATCGTCAGGAAGCGCTTCGGATACAAACATGACGCCTCTCTTCTCATGTAGTATGCCTCCTTCTGTTTCCTTTACAAAACATTATGAAAAAAGATTTTCTACATATAGTTTTGTTAGAATTGAAAAAAGAACAGGATAAAACATTTAATTTCTCCCTTGTTTCACTTCTCTGAAACTAAATATTTTCTTGACTAATTTATTGAAAAATAAAACTTTTAGGATTGGTGTTTTGAATATCACTGTGTTCGTTACAAATCGCATTTAATATTTATTCAACATACAAATAAATGACAAGATAAAAGTAACAATCAATATTAGTTTTATTAATTATCTTTAAAAAAGCATATCTGGTGGGAAGGGAAAGCCAAAGACACAACCTGTACTTCTTTGTAACGAATATAGCATTAAACAATTTCTCCCTAGTAAATTTTTTTAAACTGAGCGTGAAAGTGCATGAAATAACCAGTCTTGAAGTAAAACAGAAACTATCAGAAATTGATGAAGTTAAAAACTTAAAGAAATAAATGCAATATTTACCTAACATATTCCCAGTGTTCTCTCTTCTTGTCTATTATAAGCTTCTTGCCTTCTTTGTCATATCTTCCACATTGTTCATACTCAAAATGTAAAGTTGTGCAGATGTGGCACTTTGAAAATGGGTTTTCCTGTTATTTAAACAATAATTTAAAAAAAATGTATGTAGTCATTTAACTCTATTCACTTGTCCAATTTTATGGTGATTATACGAATATAAATATTGTTCTACATTCTCATTATTCTCAAATATTTTACACAAACGTGTACCTTGACAATGGTTATATTAGAAAAAGAATTCTTCCATATCTTCATAAATGATGACTTTGCCAAAGACTGACTGTCAAGGTCAGAAGTCATTAGCTTCCACACATCTGTTTTCTTCATTCCAGCAGGTAGCGTAACTTTTTCTTGGTGTGGCATATGTTCTCCTATGTCACTCACAAAATTCTGGAACCATCCTATGCTCTCTGCCATTTGAATTAATTAATATACAAATTTATCAAATCCATTTGCATACATGTAAAACTTAATTAAATTTTGTAACCTGCCAATTTCTTTTTTACTTTCAACAATTATAAAGAAAACTTTGATGAATAAGAGGCTCAGGGGCCACATACATGTAGCTCACCTGAGCAACAATATCCTTAACTCTGATCAATTTAGCATTTCAGTAATAAAAATCTGAATATCTTGACAACTAAGTGCAGAAGACCTTGCTCAAAAAAAAAAATCAACCAGTTTTTTTCCACATATTTTCATAGTAAATACCAAGCCCCTTTTGTTGTTGTACCTGTCAAAAGATTTTTCTCTATTTCTATATACCCCCCCCCCCCCCCCCACACACACACACAGACACTTTGTGGGCCCATTTTTCTCTAGGGAATCATGGTACTGAACAAACTTGGATCTACAGTACCTGAGGATGCCTCCACACAAGCTTTTTTTGGTGGCCCCATCCTACCCCCAGGGACCATGATTTGAACAAACTTGAATTTACACTACCTAAGATGCTTCCATACAAATTATAGCTTTTCTGGCCTCATATTTTTGGAGAAGAAGATTTTTGAAAGATATCAACAAATTTTCAATAATTCTAAATTATCTCCCCTTTGAAGAGAGTGTGGCCAATTATTTGAACAAATTTAAATCCCCTTCAGCCAGTGATGCTTTGTGCAAAGTTAGGTTAAAATCTGCAAAGTGGTTCTGGAGAAGAAGATGAAAATGTGAAAAGTTTACAACGCCAACACCAACGACAACAGACAATGGACAAATTTTGATCAGAAAAGCTCGCTTAAGCTTTCAGCTCAGATAAGCTAAAAAGTATCATCATGGATTATACATAAGACAAATCATTATTTTTTTCTTATACCAAAACAATAAATTACCAGTATGTTCAATGGAAGGCTTAATTGATCCTTTATTTCCATGAATTTTTCCTCTAACTCCTTGTCGGCTTTCACCTAGGTACTTGTTGTACTTGTAAGGGGAAACTTTATGTACTTCTCTGTGTAAAAAATGATAACTGATGAAACTTATGATTTGATAAAATTTCATTACTCGTCATTCATTGTTAATTTCAAAATATGTATATTACCACTGGCCATTAAAAGCATCAAATTAACACTCCCTCCCCCTCAGAAATAATTTCAACAAGATATCTGTGAGCCGATGCTAACAAGTTATCACCCCTGCCCTGATGTCAATATACAAAATATTTAAGCAAAGCCAACATTAACAGTAAGATGATTTCAAATTTGTTAAAAAATGAATGAAAGATGACGTCACAATGTGTTTCAACGACGGTTGAATGCACGAGGCTTTATCGGGTTATTCACCGAATATAGCTTTGGTTGATTGGATTACCTTTATTATGTCGATAAAAAGGGTTGTTGCAGAATAAAGTTAAATTATTATTGCAAGCAAATACTTCGGAGATTAACAAAATAAATTTAAAACAAAGAGTAAAATACCAAATTTCCTCGCCCTCTTTCTCTCATTTTAAAATTCTATACCTCCAACACTTTTCACAAACTTCTTTTCCACATATTAGATGACAAACATTCTCCTCTGTTGCATGTTCAAAGAAATAATCCAATAGCCACTGTGCATGATCCATTTGACTTTTTGGTCTATTCTTGCTAATTTCCTGGAACTCTTGCCTACAAAATTAAAAAAAGGCACTTATTAAATCCTTTTTTAAAAATTTTCATCTTATATTTAAAAACTGTATGTATACATCATATATCAGTTTATTAAACACAGAGAGAGAGAGAGAGAGAGAGAGAGAGAGAGAGAGAGAGAGAGAGAGAGAGAGAGAGATGCATTAAAGGGAGATAACTTTGAAATTGTATCATTAAAATTTTCCAGAGAATTACCTTGAGAGTCTCCAAGTACAATTATCAGGACAAGATGATAACCTCTTTCTTATCTCATGAAACTTTATAGCCTGGGTATCTTATCAAAATAAGAAATTAATATAAATATATAAGATAGAAAAAATCTACAAAAGAACATGCATATATAGTTTAATTTGTACTGTTCATTTGGTTTCCCTGAGAGTTTTACTATTTTCATTATTTATCTATTATCTATAAACGCTATCTTCAAATTAATTCTCGACATCATTACCACAGGTTTCTTGGTTATCATCACTATAAGATTCAATTTCATCTTCAATACTGTCATCTGGATATGGCTCAGGGTCATCATCAGGATAAGGTTCAATGTCTAAACAAAATTTCACATGTATCTATTACTTAAACTCTATACTATAGTATTCTTATGTCTGGATGTAGCATAACTTTACAAGGTGTTTTCACAGGTGCTTGTTGACAGGAACCCCCCCCCCCCGACTTAATAACTTATGTGAATCTTACTTTAGAGCGTGTCCGTAGATTACGTCAAACCCAACAAAATGAAAGTAGAAACAAAACATGTTGGCGATATAAATATTAACGTAAAAGATACACACAGTGCATATTCATATTAATTTATGATTGTTTATTGAAAGAAGAATACGTATAGTATAACGTTAGATTGACATGTTTATCGTTTAGCCTACCCATCGTCCAGGAGCAGATCCCTTTTGACATTTTGAGGAATTCTGTTTCACCTGTGTATTATTTATCTTCTTCCCACACTTCAATACCAGTATTACAAATACACGAAATCAACTTATTAGCGTGGTACAATAAACCTCTTTTGTCTAACGTTCGTATGCCGTTTGCTCCGATTTCGCGAACAAATTTAACTTTTAAAATTAGACTGACGTAATATTTTCGCACGTTACGACGTTCTTGGCCGTTATCGGTTATTCTGAAAGCCGTTTCTGAAGATGAAAATGTGGGCAATAAGGAAAGAAGAAAATGCTTACTATGCAGTGAAAAACAATGCCAGGATGCGGTTTTCTAGAAGCAAGACGGAATGCCCACCGCTCGAAAGACTGGCTATCCCCTCCAAAGAAGACTTACGATCGAAAGGTCTTCACTGTGATGCGAAACGCGCTGTCATTGTAAGTAGAAACATCAGGCTTAATTCAATAATTAGAAAAAAAATTATTCTACATATTTATAAATTAGAGAAAATTCATTTTCACTTTTTTATTATCACTTCACTGTTTGCCTACGAACAAGTGTCCTCGGGGGATTTCCAATGTACAGCTGTGTCCAAAAATTAGATTTTAAAAAAAATAAAATTACAAATATGTTTCGCATGGTATTATTTTATATTTATATATATATGTATGTGTGTGTTTGCAAATTGAAGTTAATTTGATTTGTAAATCTCTCTCTCTATCTCTCCCCCCTCTCTCTCTCTCTCTCTCTTTTCTTCTTCTTCCTTTTCCTTTTTTCTCCTGAGATATAGTCAACAATATATTTATCTATTTCTGAATAGATGACATTCTTAGGAGGCAGAAGGCAATTTGCTTCAAGAACAGATTTTGATTGGAGCTACAACGACTTATGTAGACAATTTAAAATGTTTACAGAAGTGGATGAATTTGTAGAGGCAGTTAATATCACAATAGGTTTGTAATTTTTGGAAAAACAAGTTCATTGTTTTTAGGAAATATCTTTAAGGCATTCATGAGAAACACCATTATATAAGATCAGCAAGAATGTATAACAATAGGCGGTATACAATGAAAAAGTTGATAGATTACCTGACCTCTCCTTTCCAAGTTTAAATTTTCAGTTATGGTACTGGTATTATATATAATTTGTATTTTCTTACACCAGGCAATTTAGATATTGTGCGAGAAACCCAAATTGACAGCCAAGCCACTGTGTATGCTGATGACTCTGGGTTCCTCGAACCAGTATGCTCTGAAACATGTGATCCAGAAGCAGATGGGAGTGAGTCGCACAGTTTTGTAAGTTCATGTCCAACTTGATGTATAATCACAATTATAAATGCATTTAGTGGTATTAATTTATAATTACTGGTTATGGAGAACAATAACTAAGTAAATAATTCATTAAATTACCGGACCATTCATTTTATTAAGTACATACATTGAATGATAATATTGTTGTAAATTTCATTATCAATTAGGAGCCACCTCTAAAGAAACAGAAGGTAAAACCCCTACAAGCATCTCTCAGCAAAAGTCAGGCACTGACCAATAATTTCCAGGATGACATCTTAAAAAGTATAAGGGGGAAAACTTTAACAGGTAAATGTATGACAGATTCATAAGTACATGTATCACATCAGAATCTGCCTTTGATTAATTATCATGAATTTCATTCACTTAATATTCAGAACGTACAAACAAGTCGAATAATTAATAATCCGTACATTATTTTTAAAGTACAACTCATTTTGACTTCTTGGTTTTAGGAATCCATCAAATTATGCTGAGTAGAATTGAAGGTCCAGATACACCATTCAGGGACACAAATATCAGTTTTGTTAAACAGGTATGTAATATGACCAAAGCACAAATATTACTTATATTTCAAGAAGTCAACACGTAAAATGTTTATTCTGCAACATATTCGTCTCACAATGAATGCTTCAATTTTTTAATTTTTATAAAAAAAGGTTCAAGATGGCCAAACAGCAGCTTGCACTTTGCCACAACCTCTTGCATTGCACCTTATTGGAGAGAATGATAAACAAAATGTGGACAAAGAACATTTGAATGGATATTCCTATATATGTCTAGGAGGAAATCATCAAAGGCAAGTTGATTAATCTATCATGATTGCCTTTCATGCCATATGACCTTAGCATTTAAAAAACTACCATGCATCATTTTTAGCTCATCTGAGCTGAAAGCTCAAGTGAGCTATTCTGATCACATTTTGTCTGTCGTCCATCTGTCTGGATCTACATGTATTATACCACATTTTACATATATTTTGTATTATGACTCCATGACGCTGATTTAACATGACTATTGTTCCTAATGTGAGGGATGAGGCCCATGTGCCTCTTGTTTATATGTTTGTCACAAAATTTGTAATATTGGATTTCGTTACCTTTTGTATCTATGTATGTTATTTTGCTATTAATAACTCTTAGTAGCATTAAATAATTTTACCATATTGCATTTTTTAACTGCAGGTTAGCAGCTGTGGAGAACCATTCCTTGTATCCACACATGGTACAATATATGACCCTTCCATCTAATATTTTCGTCAACTTGACCCAAGAGGAGGAGATATTCGTTGCTACAAACCACAACATCATTGGACACAATATAAACAGAGTTTCCCACAAAGATATGGTAATAAAGTTAGGGTATGAAGTTATGAATTTTGTAGAGAGAGAGAGAGAGAGAGAGAGAGAGAGAGAGAGAGAGAGAGAGAGAATGAGAGAGAGAGAGAGAGAGAGAAGAATGAGAGAGAGAGAAATCACCTGACTAGAGATGCATGGGGGGCCTGGGTTTGAATACCGTACTGGTCCGTAATTTTTTCATCTGTTTTTCTGTTACAGTACCAATTATTTATTATACAGTTTTTTTGTATAACTATCTTTTAAACTTGACAACTATATCAGGTCAAATTATTCAGAAGTCTGAAGCCATCAGACATTGATGTGGAGTCAGCCAGGTGTGAAAACACAAAGGAATGGAGAATGAGGTGCCAGCAACATCTTCCTCTTGGCTCAGTATGTAATTTTAAATAAATCCTTAAGACAGAAATGTTATTTTAATTATTGATTTATATATATAGTTTAAATTAACAACATTTTTAACTCTGTTTTGTAGGATATTTCTAGTTACCAGTCTATCTTTTGGATTTCATGTGCCAGTGACCCTGTTTACAGACAGATTTTGCTGATCTATGGTCTCTTTGAGCAAGGGAAGCTAAAGAACCAAAAACTAAAGGTGTTGATCAAATCATAATTAAGATTTATAAGGCTCAACATTATCATTTTTTAAAATTTTGAACAAAAACTTAATACATGTATATATTGCGGATTATAAGAAAGCTGAAATTGCTCCAACCTAGGTTAGGAGTATCACTTGAGTATATATTAAGTTCATTTATTATAATTTAATTTTCTGTATTTTCCTGTACAAATTGAGTGCATATATATATATATATACACACGCATACACACACATATATGATTTTTTATTAAAATTTTCAGAAACATGAATCCATGATGACACCATGTTTGAATGTGACACGGCCTTGGAGAGCTTTAATGACCTTACCAGAGGAAACTGTTGTACAGATGTTAACTAAAGTTACCAGTCTAGAGTATGATCTGGATGAAATGACAAAGGTACATATATTTTTATATTTACATTCCACATATTTTTTGCTTGTAAAGTGTGCTGAAAGCTATGGCAGTTATAACACTGTAATGTACACAGGGAACTCAAAGGTTAAAATGACGAGTTTTATCATGACGTCACAAACGTTGAACGCTGTAAACTGCAACGTCACAAGCGAAAATCTAAGTTCACGCTTGCGGCTGTTACTGTGGCTCTTCCATTAATATAAGCATTAAATCATGATTTTTTGAAATATACAGTCTCATAACCGCAGCGATGAGAGCATAAAAATTTTCAATGTGCATTGCTGAATCTGTATGCACACACCGCTGCAGTTATGAGACTGTATACTTCAAAAATCATAATTCAATGCTATAATGATGCTAATTTTACAGTTGCAAATATCTTTCCTCCTATAAACCTACATTGAAGATGGTATTTGATATTGCATGAATATATGTAACTGTATTCCAAAGTGGTGTGATTGTCAACAAATTGAATTGTTAAATTTCAGATGGAATCATTTTAGCCATATAAACTATTAATTAGTTTTAGTTATTTATAAAACTCCATTTTTAGCCTTGAATTACATTTCCCCCTATATCATTACCCAAAGCTCTTTTTAAGGTCAGATTTTTATAGTCTAATTTAATGGTCACAACTGCCCATTCCTCTTAAAGAAGGCATTTAAAAACTAACTGATTCCAAAATGATTTTAAACAGGAAGCAGAATATCTAAAGGGAACGAGGAACATCCAGTATGCCTTGTGCAAGTTGACCAAAATGTCATGGGAAAAAACACTAGATACATTTTGGTCAACAGAGGAGGAGGCTGAAGAAGAACTTAGCCAGTTCATTGGGTAGGTACAAAGGTTTATCTTACCTCATGCAACTATGCTTGAATGTGACTAATTTTTAAAGCTTAAATACATAGGAGACATATTCAGGATACTCTTGCTGATACATGCCTGTACCAAATCGGGTGAAGGAAAGATATAAAAAGAAAAGCCTTAAATTATATATGTTTAACCACCTGATATTCTTTCTTTTCAGTGATGTTAAAAGGGGTGTTCCAGGGGAAAGGCTCCGCCAGTTTGTGGAGAGGAAACTGAAAGATCCCTCTTCAAGGGCAAAACCTTTGGTTTTTCAAGATCATCCTTTAAATTTCATAAAAGGGGGCAGCCTAAATAATCCTGTTGATGTCATTCTATTCAATGAGGAAATAGTAAGTACTTTTTGTGACAGTAAACTACATATTGTTTTGTACAATATTTTTTTAGGCATGCAATATAAGCACTTCAAGCCCTTCTTCTCTTTTTTTAGATTAAATGCTCGTAGTTGTATATATTGATTTTAATATTTGCTGGTATTTACATGTATGTGAATATATATATTTTTTTTCATTCAACTTTACTGATATTTACTCACGCAAAACTATAGAAATGTTTTATTTAAACCTATCAAGTCCGAGTGGCAAACACTTCTCAGAGTGTGTATGGACCTCCCCTTACTAAATGAGGAACACACCATTGTTTTAACAACATCGTGGGCCAGTGTCAGCGACACAAAGAAAGGAGTAGAACTGATGTATCCTAACAAAGCTACTCTGGTGGTTGTCCTCTTCAACAGAAGAAGTGAGTAAAGTTGCAAATCTTTTGAAGACAAAACATTTCATTAAACTTTTAAACTATGAAATAGGCCCAATTCATTGCAATTAAAACAAATTGTATCAGTAATCATTTGTAACATGAAACTTATCAATCTTATTTAAGTTATTCATAACATGAAAAAAAATTAAGTAATTTCTAACCTGAAACTAATTTTAAGTTAACTATTTTAACATGAGCAATTACATTAAAGGTAACTACACCCAGCCATTCCTCTGCATCACGTCCAGCAAAACAGGCATCAAAGGTTTGTCAGCACTGATTGAAGGAAATACCAAGTCAGCATTCTATGAAAAACTACTCCTTCAAGTATCACCAAAAAATGGAAATCTAGTGGTACTTCACTGTGGCAAAGGTAAGGCATATAAGAAACAAACCTAATTAGGTATATATGTGATAACCTGGTTTGGAACTGTGCATTTAAGGCAGAATACACATGTAGACCTTGTGTTTATTTATTACGCTTAATGTCTTTCAGGTGAAGCCCTACAAGCTGGAGTAAAGAAAGGTCTAACTGTAATTGGAGTAGACACCAGGAATGAAATGGTCCGTTCTTGTAATAGAGCACTTTATTAAAAAATATTACCCATCAAAAACGATGAACGATGAATTAAAACAAGTGTTTTGTTTTCTTTTAAATCAAAATCAAGCTCTGTCTCAGAAGTTGAAGTTGTGTTACATACAGTATCCTGTTGAACAAAAAAGACAAATGTACAAGGACGTTAGATGTAGAAGTATCTTATTTTATGCATAGAATGTTCAAATCAAGCAACGACTCCAAATACTTCTCTATTCATTTCCTTCATTAATTTTTAATATCACTTAAAGTACATCTCATGCTTAGATTATCTCATTAAAAACATCACTAAACAAACAAAATGTCATCCATTACGTGAAACAATCCTGCATTAAATCCAGAAAAATGGTCAAGATGGCTTAAAACCATCAGTCGGCCAATGCCTGCATTGACTCTAGACCATCAGTCGTTCAATGCCTGCATTAACTCTATACAATCAGTCGTCAAATGCCAGCATTGACTCTAGATCATCGATCGTCCGATGCCTGCATTGGCTCTTGATCATTAGTCGTCCGATGCCTGCATTGACTCTTGATCATCAGTTGGCCAATGCCTGCATTGACTCTTGATCATCGATAGTCCGATGCCTGCATTGGCTTAGTAGATCATCAGTCGTCCAATGCCTGCATTGTCTTTTGATCATTAGTCGTCCAATGCCTGCATTGACTTTTGATCATCAGTCAACCAATGCCTGCATTGGCTTAGTAGATCATCAGTCTTCCAATGCCTGCAATGACTCTTGATCATTAGTCGTTCAATTCAGGCATTGACTCTTGATCATCAATCGTCCGATGCCTGCATTGGCTTAGTAGATCATTAGTCGTCCAATGCCTGCATTGACTCTTGATCATCAGTCGGCCAATTCAGGCATTGACTCTTGATCATCAATCGTCCGATGCCTGCATTGGCTTAGTAGATCATTAGTCGTCCAATGCCTGCATTGACTCTTGATCATCAGTCGGCCAATGCCTGCATTGACTCTTGATCATCAGTCGGCCAATGCCTGCATTGACTCTTGATTATCAATCGTCCGATGCCTGCATTGGCTTAGTATACCATCAGTCGTTTAATGCCTGCATTGGCTTATAGATCGTATAATGCCGCCATTCTGTCCACATGAGGTCGTTCAATTCAGACATTGACAAATTAAAAGTAACATTGTGATATGTGTTATTTTCTTCCGAACCAATCAAAATTGTTTTGAAGGAGTATATTTTGTAACTGGTGACAAACTGAAAATGACAATATCAAATGAAAATATTGGATACGAGAAGGGTTTTATACATTATTTTATTTTCATCATTATCATTCAAAATGTCATAAAAATATCAACGATTGTTTAAACTCGCTCATCTTAACCAATTTCAAAAACTTAACTTTATTACAAATGATACTTATTTGACAATGAATAGTATTAATATTTGCCCTTATTATATTTCAAGTTTGTATCATAATGTTTGTAAACATTTCCCAAGAAATATTTCAAAACGACCATAATTGTTTAAGCAAATAAAAAAATAATAATTGAGACAAATAAAAAATAGTTAGAACTCCATTATGTATAAATAGCAATATGACTCTCTTTGACTTACCCCCCCTCCCCCCCCCCCACCACCCTTGTCTGTCCTGACTCTCTGTATACACAAGGTGATTGTTTGAAGCCTTCTAAATGTATAAAGCTGCAACCCCTATACCATGATGACATTTATTTAAATCATTCCCATCTTTCACTCGGAGAAATAGGACCGAAAACAAATTTCTTACGGAAATTTACAATAGGGAATGTTTACATCGTTTCCCCATTCGGAACTCCCTCGGAATACCTCGCGCAATTTTTCAACGTTATCATCCGGGTTTGCTGCAATACAAAATCCCCGTAGACATCACATTTTTTAGCCGTGTATTGAAACCTGATAAGCTAAAGGGGGCGTTTTAACGGAGAAATCTAGGAAATTTTTCATACTTTGAAACGAACATCGTTAGAACACTGGGGTATTTATAAATATCGAGTAATTAAGCAACATCTGAATCGAGGAAAATTGAAAACAAGAAAGTATGGTTGTTCTTGTTTTATTACTCTCTGTTTATTGTGTGTGATAGAGTTCTGATAGACGACAGTGAGTATTAGGTTTATTTATGGGAGAGTCGGAGGTGTGAGAGTTTAAAGGTACGCCTGCATGATTTATGGGAGAGTCTGATGTGTGAGAGTTTAAAGGTACGCCTGCATGATTTATGGGAGAGTCTGATGTGTGAGAGTTTAAAGGTACGCCTGATTTATGGGAGAGTCTGAGGTGTGAGAGTTTAATGGTACGCCCGTACTCAGGGAATATTTGAGAAATAGGAGATGGGTAAGGACGCATCTAATTACTGTTCGTGATGATTACATACACTTGTTTAAATGACTCCGTGTTGTGGTAAATATATAAATTAAATAAAACAATGGATCAGTGCCGTTGACAGGGTCCGGCTTTCAGTACTTTGATTCCTATCATAGCCCCCCCCCCCCCCCCCCCCCCCCCCCGATCCACCCACCCAACTCACAAAAGGAAAATAAAACAGATACTGTCTGCCTTTAAAAAAACCGAGTGTCCAGCTTTCAGTACTTTAATTTTTGCATGCTGTAAAAATTGCAACAGTGTCTGTCTGCTTACATCTGCGACTGTACTGTACCAGTACTATAATACACAGGCACTTGTTTCTGAGAAAAAAAATACCCTATAGTATGTACTGTAGGGTATTTTTTTCTCTCAGAAACAAGTGTTTGTGCTATAATACCCCACTCAGTAAAAAATTGCGTCTTTATAAGGGGGAAGGTATATAAATGATCTGCGCCTGAGACTTTAATCAATTAAGCTGATTTAATTTTTAAATGTTACAAGGAATAAATATTACGGAATAATTAATCAAACATTGTATGAGCTGTGGTGATTTTTTTTTGGGGGGGGGGGTGTTTTGTGTCATTAGCCATACCCGCGCTCTTGTGAAGTCACGTGATAAAGCTTTCTCGCATTATCGCCGATGTGAGATCGGTTTGTCCGGTGTGAGACAGCAGTGTGAGATTTTTCTGTCTTACACTGTGTATTACTACGCCGTTTTAAAACGTAAACAAACGTTGTCTGCTGTAGGGAAATGCAAAACAGTGCATTGAGATTATCCATTAAGTAATTGTTTTGCTTAATTAATTACAATTTATCATATTTTTAATTAAAAAAAACTGTCGTATGCTCTCATTTTGACTTGCACTATTTGAAGCACGCGGAGGGATGAACTCAAAGTTATCTTTTGAACGTCATAACAGAAAGTTGTCAAACATCATTTTTTAAGGTAATATAATGCGAGAAAAATAATCATTCATTATATACTCGTGTGGGATAGTGAAATTCCACCTCTGGGCCAAGATTCACGGTCAAGGACTCGGCAAAGCCTCGTCCTAGACCGTGAATCTTGTCCCCTCTGTGGAATTTCACTATCCCGCACTCGTAATAATGAATGATTCTATTAGTATCGTCTTCATGATTGCTATTGTAAGTTTTTTCTTTGCTTATTGTTTGTACTTAAATACTTATCATCATACCTCTGTTTCAGTGAGACTTACATTACACATATGTTTCAGTGAAAATCTTGTGATGTTTCGCCCAAGCAGCCACTTTTTGTGAACACATGCAGTTGTCTCTACAACAAAGCTGGTACGGGTAGGCATATCCCGAAATTTCGAAACGACAGGAATTACCCAAATAACATTTGAAAATACCAAAATGGCATGAGAATCTACAGATATTACTCTTTATGTTTAACTAAATTTGCTTTACGCAACAAGATATTTAATAATTTGATCCATAAACTTTCGGTTTAATAACTGATTAAAGAACGATAACTCTTCCAACAGTTTCCTTATGACCGCATTTCAATTTACATGACTTAATTTTTCTCTTCTTTAATTTTTAAAACAGCGTAGTCAAGAATGTAGCAACTTTTAGAAAGCTACTCTTGAGTAATTTAAAATAGTCCGAGTAATGAGCTATGTAAGGATACATATTCTGTAATACAGTGAGGTCGCTAGTTCTGGGTCATGTCCGTCTGTTTGATAATTTGCAATATTTATGCCCCTCTTTAAAGAAGGGAGGGCATATTGCATTGTCAATTTCTGCTGTCTGTTGGTCGGTCGGTCCACTGATGGCTTCTGTTCATTTTCTTATATATATGAAATTTGGTATACAGTTTTATCATAAAAATATATAGGACAAGTTCGATTTTAGATTGTTCGATCGAACAATTTTTGACAGATTTATGCCCATTGGACTTAGAAAAATTCCAATAATTTGCAATTTCCGTTCCTTTTTTTCGCAGAGGTTGCACATACTGAAATGAAATAATAATGACGTCAGAGCGACATGGAACATTTTATTCAATTTAATTTTTCATCTCCGTCTTACCTGTTATCGTTAAACCACAAAAATATGTTTTTAAGTAAACTGGCCATCAAGTTGGGAAGCTCCTTCAGTTTGATTAATTAGTAAGATTAGTGTTAATTTAATTGAGCACTTATCATTATGAAAAATTTTGACATATAAGTGAATGCTTGTGCAATATTTTTCAGCTATTAGTACTCGACCACAATTTTTACATCAACCGCTAGATAATAAAAGTAGCATGTTGAAAATGAGTGAAAATCTCCATCTCGAAAGGGATTGATTCCTAATTTCTGTAAATGTTTTTAAAAACTTCAAATAATTTTTGCAGATCAAATAAAGGAAGGCCCATTGTTTGTGATCAATGTATTTATAAAGTTTTCTCTGCTTCATTACAGTGTGACCTGAAACTTATAGCAGTGACCGGGAATTAGAGACAACCGGGAATTAGAGATGACCAGGAATGAGAGACGACCGGGAATTAGAGACGACTGGGAATTAGAGACGACCGGGAATTAGAGACGACTGGGATTCGTATTCACTGTATGAGCTCGTCTTCAAGAAAGCGTTTGATTTTGCTCTTCATCAATCTAATGTCAAAAAATGAAATGTGGTCAAGTAATTAAAAATAGACCATAGGCTTGCCACTGGAGCATGTATTAAGAAAATAACATTATTATTGTTAGAGGTTTCTTTACAGTATAATAGTTAGAGATCACTCTACAGTATAATAGTTAGTGATCTCTTTACAGTATAATAGTTAGAGCCTCTTTACAGTATAATAGTTAGAGGTCTCTTTACAGTATAATATTTAGAGCCTCTTTACAGTATGATAGTTAGAGGTCTCTTTACAGTATAATATTTAGAGCCTCTTTACAGTATAATAGTTAGAGGTCTCTTTACAGTATAATATTTAGAGGTCTCTTTACAGTATAATAGATAGGTCTCTTTACAGTATAATAGTTTGAGGTCTCTTTACAGGTTCCTTGTGTATCAATAAAGAGTGGACTGATGGAGCAAAGATAGAGTTTATGTGGTATAGTATTCATGTAATATCACCATGTTCATGTAGCTATACTGTGTATTTTTAGGTCACCTGAGTCACTCAGGAGACCCATTGCTATCTCACGTTTGTCTCACGTTTGTCGTCGTGTGTCATTTGTAGACATTTTAGTATACATCTCTTAAATGGGTATGAGGGCAGTAGTCATTGTGTTAGTCCTCGGGTAAGAACTGTTGCCCGAGAGCATAGGCAGAGGTCAACATCAATTTCTTACCCAGGAACTGACAATATAACTATTGCCCACATTCCCATTTGACGATTGATGTGTTAGACGAGGAGAAACATATCCTTGTGGTAATGTCAGGGCTGGGATATTGTCCAATTATCTGCCCCGGGGACAGTCAAACAATCAGCCAGGATAAGGGGGATAGCCAATCATATGTCATAAGCCAGTAGTTAATATAAATGACCTCGTAAATAATTTGAAAAGTTCCCATTTTACATATATGTGATAATAGGTGTGAATTATGTTTTGTTATAGTCTGTTTTCTAAATGGGGTGAAGAGGAAACTGCATTTTACATATATTTTATAAATTCATTGTAGATAAGAACTTACTAAAGATATGTGTCACATTAAAAAAAGTTACTAACAATAGGATCAGACAGAAAGCAAATCCTGGGCAAGCCTTGTTTTCTAAAAACAGACCTAAAACTAAGTTATGATGATGTTAGAGAAAGGAACAAAGAAAACAAGAGTACATGTTTAGCAGAGAAAGTCTGTGAGAGAGAGATTATACATGTTTGGCAGAGAAAGTCTGCAAGAAAAAAAGAGAGAGAGTACATGTTTAGCAGAGAAAGTTTTCAGAAATGTAGATACAAAGTGAAAAGAGAAGGAAAGAAAATTTAAAAGAAAACTTACATGTTTAGCAGAGAAATTATGAGTGATAGAGAGAGAGAGTGAAAAAAATTAGATAGTAAAAGTAAGTACAGAAATCAGAGAGAGGGAGAGGGGAGAGAGAGAGCAATAGTACATATTTAAATGAGAGAATCAAAGATAGTGAGACAATGAGAGCAAGAGTACATGAAAAGTGAATTAAGGAGAGAGAGAGAGAGAGAGGGGAAAAGAGAAACAGAGCAATAGTATATGTTTAGGATAATGAGAGAGAGAGAGAGAGAATTTAAATAGAGGGAACTAGAGTAAATGGTTTGTAGAAAAGAAAAAGTTAGGCCAAATAAAAAAAATATGTGTGGTACTAGTAACATCTGAAAAAAATTCAAGTAGGTAGATGAGGATTTTTTTTTATAGAATAGCATAGAAATATATAAAATGATTTTCTTTTTCTTAGTACTACCTAGCACTGCATTACAGGTGGCATTTGTATTTAGTGAGATAAATAAACTAAATCAAGATTGGTTGGAAGCATCTAGCTTTTAACTATGAAACAAATATTATTGAAATATAATTTTTGTTTCAAAAGAAAAAAGTATAAAATGTTCGATATTAATTAAGGCTTCGGAGTTCACTTGATTTGGTTTCATTTTCATTCAGAATGCTATGGTTTGTTTTTTTGTGTTTCTTTTATTTTAATTCAATTCAATTAAACAAAAGTAAAGTCAATCTCAATATTTCTCATTTTAAATTTAAAAAATGATCTATATCTTGCAATTCCGGAAAAATTTGAAAATTGGCAAAAAAAAAGTTTAGGGTCAGGGGTATAAAATAGGGATGGTTGTGTGACCGGAACCACAGATATTTTTTATTTGGCCTCAATGTTTAACAGAGAAAGTTTGAGAGAGTAGGTAAATGTTGCTATTAAATAAGAAATGGAAGTGAGAAAGAAAAAGCAAGAGTACTTGTTAGGCAGATAAGTATTAGACAGAAAGAGCAGCAAGAGTACATGTTTAGCAGAGAAAGTCTGAGAGAGAGAGAGAGAGAGAGTGAGAGAGAGAGAGAGAGAGAGAGAGAGAGAGAGAGAGAGAGAGAGAGAGAGAGAGAGAGAGAGAGATAGTTCATGTACATGTTGCAAAGGAAAGGGAATAAGAGCGAGCAAGCTAAAGAGAGAGAAACAAAAAACAAGAGTACATGTTTAGCAGAAGGAGAGAGAGAACATGAGAGAATGATGGTATGAAAGAGAAAAAGACAGTTGGTACATATGTAGCAGAGAAAAAGTAAATATTTAAAAGAGAAAGTTTGAGAGAGGCAATGAGAGAATGAGCGCATACAGAGAGTACATGTTGCTAAAAAAAAAGTGAAAGAAAGAAAGCAAAAGTACTGGTGAAGCAAGAAGTAAAAGACCGAGAGAGCAGCAAGAGTTCAGGTTTAGCACACAGAGAGAGAGAGAGAGAGCATTTTTAGCAGCAAAAAAGTAAATGTTATACATAATGTTAGAGAGAGAGAGAGAGAGAGAGAGAGAGAGAGAGAATACAACTATATATATATATATATATATATATATATATATATATATATATATATATATATTGTGTGTGTGTGTGTGTGTGTGTGTGTGTGTGTGTGTGTGTGTGTGTGTGTGTGTGAAAGAGAAATAGACATAAAAAGCTGGCATACATATAGGAAACACATGATGAAAGATTACTTGTATTTCTTTAGCAGAGAAAGTCTGAAAATGTGTCTTAGATGAGAGAAAGAAAGATGGAGGGAGGAAAGAGTGAGAGTACATGTTATGTTTGATGGGGAAAGTCAGAGATAGTGAGACAAAACGAGCCAGAGTACATGTTGATCAGAAAAGTGAATGAGAGAGAGAGAGAGATATGGTTTAAAAATGAGTAAGAGATAGAGCAAAAAAAAGTTAATATTTAACAGAATAAGTACGAGAACAAGAGAGAGAGAGAGAGAGAGAGAGAGTAAGAAGAAATGAAAGAGAAAAAGTAAGAGCAAGAGTACAAGTCATTAATAAGTAGATAAAGAGAGAGAGAGGTAGGAACAAAAAACAAAAGTATATGTTTAGCAGAGAGAGAGAGAGAGAGGATGCATGTTTATCAAAGACTGATTGAGAAAAAAAGAACAAGAGATAAAGTTAAAGTGTATTGTAGATGTACATGTTTTAAAAAGTAAACAGAGAGAGAGAGAGAGACAGAGAGAGAGAGAGAGAGAGAGCATGAATATCTGAATGAGAAGATAAATAAGATAAATAAAAAAGGAGAGTGGGAGAAAGTTTTCACCAATGTTTTAGAGTTTTAACCAAAAAATTTATCTACAAGTCAAGTGTTTTAATCATCAGATAGTAATAGATCATTATTTATCTATGAATGGAAAATATATAATTTTAGAAAAGAGTCTGTTTTAAATTAAAATATTCCTTACATACAAAATTTGATATGATATAAATCCATCAAATCATTAAATAGTTTTGAAAGAATGTGGTTGACATAATTTTAAAACACTTTATTTTCATTCAACAGGTTATGACCCAGACCGCCCACATCATGTACACAGCAAGCTCCCAATACATCACAGCAAGCTCCCAATACATCACAGCAAGCTCCCAATACATCACAGCAAGCTCCCAATACATCACAGCAAGCTCCCCGTGCCAAGTACATCTGTGTTCTAAGTGTCCGGGGGACACAGCGTACTATTGTGTATCGTGTCCATGTGATCTGTGTCCCCAGTGTAAAGAGAACCATGTAAAAGATCTCCAAACAATAGACCATGATGTTGTGTCACACCGTGATAAAATCAACTACATCCCAACACAAGAGATCTGTGTGAGACATCCTAGCCATGTTTATATAAAGTACTGTGACCCTTGTCAAGTTCCTGCCTGTAATAATTGCCAAACACATAGAAAACACACTCAGATAGATGTTACAACAGCCTATAAAACAAAGCGACAACAACACAGAGGAACCATTCACACCATCAGAAGTGAGGCTCTCTTTTACAGACCTGTTCTCCTGACAGGAATCAAAGCTGATGTCAAAACCTGTCACACAGAATTCTCCCCCCTTCAATCAGAGATGTTAACAAAGGCCCAGAACCTGAAGGATCTCATTGACTATGTGGTATATGATCTATTGAACAATGTGTTATGTGACTTTGATTTCAAACACAGATGTAAAAAACAAAAGATAGAAATGATCAGACATATTGGCAGACTAAGGAGATATGAACACAGATATGTACAGCCAGCATTCACATTCAGTGCGCTACAATTCCTCTCCTTCACAAAGACAGCCCTCCCCCAGATACATCTTACACTCCACACCAGCCAGCTCTCCATGACTGAGTCACTCAACAAGGAGGATGTGATGGAGTCACTGAGTGCAATCCAAATCACAGAGAGAGGAAACCGACGCGTAGGAAACCAGTGTCTGCTGAAACTGACGTCTGGTGCTGAGCTCCATCAATCTCTCACAGTGACAGGTGTTGATGGTTGTTATCACATTTCCTGTGTGACATCAGACCGGGTCTGGGTCAGTGGTTGGAAAAATCTCATGTTGACAGACACAACAGGTGTCCCTCTACATCGTGTGGAGGATTCATGGAGTGGTTTATATGGATTACACACAGTGAACAGTGAGAGTGAACTGATTTATATAGATGAGGATTATAACATCAACAAACTGTCAAAGGATATGAAAACAACCACCACATTTATAGAGAGAACAGACTCTACATGGGGACCACAGTGTGTGTACTGGTCCCCGTCCACTGGGGATCTACTGGTCGGGATGTATAACAATGATACAAAGACAGGCAAGGTAACCCGGTACAACCAGAGTGGACAACTCACACAAACCATACAGAACCACAACACAGGACGGGGACTGTATAGTGATCCTCTCTATATAACAGAGAACAACAATGGGGATGTCGTGGTGTCTGACTTATACAGAGCTGTAGTGGTGACAGAGCGTGGAGGAAGACATCGTTTCTCCTACACAGGACATCCATCAGGATCACGACTACGGCCACATGGAATCTGTACTGACGCGCTGTCACACATCCTGGTGTGTGATGCTATAACCAACACAGTACAGATGATAAATAAGGACGGTCGGTTCCTGTCACATCTACTGACAAAATCACAAGAGATGCGTGAACCATGGGGCCTGAGTTATGATGTCAACACTCACCGTCTCTGGGTCGGATCACCGTGGAACAACAAGGTGTGTGTCTACAGGTATATCACCAGACAGGACGCTCTGACAGGTAAGTCTGAGTCATTATCATTCACATTAATTAGATATAGATAACTAAGACACACAGTCCGTGTTAATTATCAGTCAATAAGATACATGTAAGACATGTTTATCTGTGTGATTGTTTGTCAATATAAACAACTCATTGTTACAGGGTTAGCTGGGATTCATTGTTTATCTTAAATATACATTAGTTACATTTTTTTTATTAATTAGATGTACATTCACATGACATTGTATTTCTTGTATTTGGTTAATTAGAATAAAAGGTCATCGTAATTACTTTTTGTGACACATGTAATTAGTTACAAGTAATTTGAATTGGTTTAATTAATTAGATAAATATTATTGCATGTGTCAATGTAATCAGTTTAAAGTTTTAATTTGTAGATGTAGCTCTATCATTACATATACTGTATGTATTAATTAACAGCTAATTAATGACGTGTTGTAGATGAACACAGACCCCGTCCTGATGGAGACACCCGATACACGACACCTCGTCACAACAACTCATCAACTAAACGAAAGTAAAACCCACTGACGCATGTATTTGTAATCAGTTGTTTTGTGACATGTTAATTGACTTAATTTAAATAATTAGATAAATAATAAAGCAAGTGTTAGGGTAATCAGTTCAAAGTTTGAATTGTAGATGTAGCTCTATCATTACATATTATGTATAGAGATGATTAATTAACAGCTAATTAATGACTTGTTGTAGATGAACACAGACCCCGTCCTGATGAGGACGCCATGTCCAGCTCAACACCAGCCGTATAATGGAGATAGCTGGGATATTGACAGGTTGTAAATGTTTCTGTACAAATCTAGTCTGCTCTCAAAACCACACATGTTGTTTGTCACTTTGTTCAACATCTGCAGCTGAAATTGAGCTGTGTATAATTCACATGTACTGTAATACTGACTCCTGTTTATTTCACACTTTGTGATCATCCAAACATGGCTGTCTGTTGCTGAGTGAGAAACATCATGTTATACAAGTTTTTACTTTGCTAAATGTGGATTATCATATAGTATATAATTATAACAAATATCCAAACGACGTCTATAATAACTAAAGAAATAAGTGTAAATAATATTTATCAATTTGAAAATCTATCTTTGCATTGCTAATTGTGGCATTATTATACTCCATGTAAGGGAATTCTAAGGAAATAATGATTTCAACCTACCCCTCATGAAGGGTATAATTTGACCCGTCCATCAGTCAGTCCTGGTTTTTAGCTCACCTAAGCTGAAAGCTCAAGTGAGCTTTTCTGATCACTTTCTGTCCGTCCGTCTGTCTGTAAACTTTTTACATTTTCGATTTCTTCTCCTGAACCACTTGGCCAATTTCAACCAAAATTGGCACAAATCGTCATTGGGTAAAGGGGATTCAAGTTTGTTAAAATAAAGGGACACACCCTAATTAAAGGGAAAAAATTAGGATTTATTGAAAATTTGGAGATATTTTTTTTTAAATCTTCTCAAAAACAATTTTGCCAGAAAAGCTGAAACTTGTATGGAAGCATCCTCAGATAGGTTAGATTCAAGTTTGTTCAAATCATGGTCCCCGGGGGTAAGGTGGGGCCACAATGGGGGGGTCGAAGTTTTACATAGGAGTATATAGAGTTTATCTTTAAAAATATTCTTCTCAAAAACCATTTGGCCTGAAAAGCTGTAACTTGAAAGGAGGCATCCTCAGACAGTATAAATTCAAATTTATTCAAATCATGGTCCCTGAGGGTAGGGTCGGGGCCACAATGGGGGGATCAAGTTTTACATAGGAATATGTAGAGAAAATCTTTAATAATCTTCTCAAAAGCTATTCGGCCAGAAAAACTTAAACTTGTGTGGAAGTATCCCCAGACAGTATAGATTCACATTTGATCAAATCATGGTCTCTTGGGGTAGGGTGGGCTACAATGGGGAATGAATTTTTACATAGGAATATATAGAAACAATCTTTAAAAATATTCTGGGAAAATTTTCAGCCCAAAAAGCAGTAACTTGTGTGAAAGCATGTGTTGTGCAGATTAAAGTTTGATCAAACCATAATAATTCCAGAGAAAATGGCCATAAGAGAGGGGGGGGGGGGGTGTTATATAGGAAGAGAAAAAATCTTTTTACTTGTACAACAAAAGGGGCTTGATATTTACCACAAAAATATGTGGATAAAAATTGGCAGATTTATAAAAAAAATTGAGCAAGATCTACTTACTTAGTAATTGTAAAGATATTTTGATTTGATACTGTAATGAAATAAAATATTTTAAGCAAGATCTATTTATTTAGTAATTGTCTTGATTTTGATTTGAAAACTGTAAAGTTAATTTGATCAGAGTTAAGACAGTTGTTGCTCAGATGTGCAATGTGGCCCCTGGGCCTCTTGTTTGTTAGCATAACTCCTTTAAACAGCTGCATGGAATTTCAATGTGTAGATTTGAATATAACAAAGACACATGAATAGATGAGAATATTTCCAGGAACAAAAAGATCTGATTATTTTGTTCAAGTAATGCCCATTATTGATTTGTGTATTTAATGCATACTCTGCTATTCTTGATGTGTAGCAATGTCAAGTAATGGGGGAGCATTAGTTATTTGACTTTGCTCACTTTTTCTTTCATTAGTATTTGGTGTTATTCATTAATACAATTATTAAATGATGGATTTTGTTTCTTACAGACAAGCTGCTTTTTCAAACTCCTTGAGGTGGAGACAGTACAGAACCTGCTCAGATAATCCATAATTCTGATTGTCACAGATATCGACACCAATTGTATAAAAATAGTTTGTTGTAAAAATAAGGCGTCATCAATGGACTCCGTTTCTGTGTACATAAATAATGCGTCCGTTTCTGTGTACGGGAACTTTACATAAAGAAAGCGTCATCAATGAACTTGTTCTGTGTACATGATCTGTAGAGATATATCGCGTCATCAATGGACTCTGCTTTCTGTGAACATGAACTCTAGAGATATATCGCGTCATCAATGGACTCTGCTTTCTGTGAACATGAACTCTAGAGATATATCGCGTCATCAATGGACTCTGTGTTCTGTGTACGTAAACTCTAGAGATATACCGAGTCATCAATGGACTCTGTGTTCTGTGTACGTAAACTCTACTGTAATTTGTTATCATACGTTTTTTATCAATTTTATCTAAGTGTAAATGTTGTCAGTATATAATATGTTTTACATATCTAAGCTCCTGAAATTTCTGGTATCATTCGGTGCTAGGACGGAGATGTCCATTACCATTGTAGCCAATGTGTCACATAGTGTGGTTTTTTTAATTTTGATTTTTACACAAATAATCTTGTATGTTGTAGTAAACATTATATTCAAAGGGGAATAACTCAAAATTTGTATTTTTCAGTCAGGATGAAAAAACAGTTATTCCCCTTGAGAATGAGAAATGAATTTGATGGTGTTTATCCCTGACAGTTTTATTGGTAGGATTGAATATCAGTTAATGTATTTTTAGCTCACCTGAGCCAAAGGCTCAAGTGAGCTTTTCTGATCACAATTTGTCCGTTGTCTGTCGTCGTTGTCGTTGTCGGCGTCGGCGTTGTAAACTTTTCACATTTTCATCTTCTTCTCAAGAACCACTGGGCAGATTTCAACTAAATTTGGCACAAAGCACCACTAGGTGAAGGGGATTCAAGTTTGTTCAAATGAAGGGCCACGCCCTCTTTAAAGGGGAGATAATTGAGAATTTTTGAAAATTTGTTGGTATTTTTCAAAAATCTTCTCCTCAAAAACTATTCGGCCTGAAAAGCTCAAACTTGTGTGGAGGCATCCTCAGGTAGTGTAGATTCAAGTTTGTTCAAATCATGGTCCCCAGGGGTAGGGAGGGGCCACAATGGGGGGATCAAGTTTTACATAGAAATATATAGACAAAATCCTTAAAAATCTTCTTCTAAAAAACTATCAGGCCAGAAAAGCTCAAATTAAAAGTGGAGCCTCCTCAGATAGTGTAGATTCAAGTTTGTTCAAATCATGGTCCCCGAGGGTAGGGTGGGGCCACAATGGGGGGATCAAGTTTTACATAGGAATATATAGAGAAAATCTTTAAAAATCTTCTTCTAAAAAATTATTAGGCCAGAGAAGCTCAAATCAAAGTGGAAGCTTCCTCAGGTAGTGTAGATTCAAGTTTGTTCAAATCATGGTCCCCAGGGGTAGGGTGGGGCCACAATGGGGGGATCAAGTTTTACATAGAAATATATAGAGAAAATCTTTAAAAATCTTCTTCTAAAAAATTATTAGGCCAGAAAAGCTCAAATAAAAGTGGAAGCTTCCTCAGGTAGTGTAGATTCAAGTTTGTTCAAATCATGGTCTCCGGGGCTAGGGTGGGGCCACAATTAGGGGATCAAGTTTTACATAGAAATATATAGAGAAAATCTTTAAAAATCTTCTTCTAAAAAACTATCAGGCCAGAAAAGCTCAAATTAAAATGGAAGCATCCTCAGGTAGTGTAGATTCAAGTTTGTTCAAATTATGGTCCCCGGGGGTAGGGTGGGGCCACAAGAGGGGGGTCATGTTTTACATAGGAATATATCGAAAATTTTTTTTAAAATCTTCTTCTCAAAAACTATAAGGTCAGAAAAGCTCAAATAAAAAGTGGAGCCTCCTCAGATAGTGTAGATTCAAGTTTGTTCAAATCATGGTCTCCGGGGCTAGGGTGGGGCCACAATTAGGGGATCAAGTTTTACATAGAAATATATAGACAAAATCTTTAAAAATCTTCCTCTAAAAAACTATCAGGCCAGAAAAGCTCAAATTAAAATGGAAGCATCCTCAGGTAGTGTAGATTCAAGTTTGTTCAAATTATGGTCCCCGGGGGTAGGGTGGGGCCACAATGGGGGGATCAAGTTTTACATAGGAATATATAGAGAAAATCTTTAAAAATCCTCTTCTAAAAAATTATTAGGTCAGAAAAGCTCAAATAAAAAGTGGAGCCTCCTCAGATAGTGTAGATTCAAGTTTGTTCAAATTATGGTCCCCGGGGGTAGGGTGGGGCCACAATGGGGGGATCAAGTTTTACATAGGAATATATAGAGAAAATCTTTAAAAATCTTCTTCTAAAAAATTATTAGGCCAGAGAAGCTCAAATCAAAGTGGAAGCTTCCTCAGGTAGTGTAGATTCAAGTTTGTTCAAATCATGGTCCCCAGGGGTAGGGTGGGGCCACAATGGGGGGATCAAGTTTTACATAGGAATATATAGAGAAAATCTTTAAAAATCTTCTTCTAAAAAATTATTAGGCCAGAAAAGCTCAAATAAAAGTGGAAGCTTCCTCAGGTAGTGTAGATTCAAGTTTGTTCAAATCATGGTCTCCGGGGCTAGGGTGGGGCCACAATTAGGGGATCAAGTTTTACATAGAAATATATAGACAAAATCTTTAAAAATCTTCCTCTAAAAAACTATCAGGCCAGAAAAGCTCAAATTAAAATGGAAGCATCCTCAGGTAGTGTAGATTCAAGTTTGTTCAAATTATGGTCCCCGGGGGTAGGGTGGGGCCACAAGAGGGGGGTCATGTTTTACATAGGAATATATCGAAATTTTTTTTTAAAATCTTCTTCTCAAAAACTATAAGGTCAGAAAAGCTCAAATAAAAAGTGGAGCCTCCTCAGATAGTGTAGATTCAAGTTTGTTCAAATTATGGTCCCCGGGGGTAGGGTGGGGCCACAATGGGGGGATCAAGTTTTACATAGGAATATATAGAGAAAATCTTTAAAAATCTTCTTCTAAAAAATTATTAGGCCAGAGAAGCTCAAATCAAAGTGGAAGCTTCCTCAGGTAGTGTAGATTCAAGTTTGTTCAAATCATGGTCCCCGGGGGTAGGGTGGGGCCACAATGGGGGGATCAAGTTTTACATAGGAATATATAGAGAAAATCTTTAAAAATCTTCTTCTAAAAAATTATTAGGCCAGAGAAGCTCAAATCAAAGTGGAAGCTTCCTCAGGTAGTGTAGATTCAAGTTTGTTCAAATCATGGTCCCCAGGGGTAGGGTGGGGCCACAATGGGGGGATCAAGTTTTACATAGGAATATATAGAGAAAATCTTTAAAAATCTTCTTCTAAAAAATTATTAGGCCAGAAAAGCTCAAATAAAAGTGGAAGCTTCCTCAGGTAGTGTAGATTCAAGTTTGTTCAAATCATGGTCTCCGGGGCTAGGGTGGGGCCACAATTAGGGGATCAAGTTTTACATTAGCTGCAGGACTGTAGCTCCCGGTCTGAAAAAATTCGGATGGACGACCTGGGAGCTACAGTGCCTCCCATAGTAAAAAACTGCAATTTACGGCGCACAAAAAATTGCGCTAAGTTTGGACTTATTAACCTTATTTTCACACAAATTCTGTAAAAATAATTAGAACCATAAAATTCTTCAGCAAATTTACTACTGATATCATCACTTTACTTGCCTCAGACCTTCTCTTAAACATGATAACCGACCTCGGAAAATGAAGTATGTTAATTTACGTCGAGATCGAGAGTCGCCATTTTTAAATGTAAACAAACATGCACCACTTTTAATTGACAGGGCTGGGGATGGTGTTTAAAAGAATATCAGAGGCAAGTGAAGTGACAATATCTGTAGTAAAATGTCCGAGGAATTTTTTGGGATTAAATATTTGTACAGAATGTGATCGTAGATGAGATTAATCAGTCAAAACCTAGCGCATTTTTTTGTGCGCCGTAAATTGCAGTTTTTTACTATGGGAGGCACTGTAGCTCCCAGGTCGTCCATCCGAATTTTTTCAGACCGGGAGCTACAGTCCTGCAGCTAGTTTTACATAGAAATATATAGACAAAATCTTTAAAAATCTTCTTCTAAAAAACTATCAGGCCAGAAAAGCTCAAATTAAAATGGAAGCATCCTCAGGTAGTGTAGATTCAAGTTTGTTCAAATTATGGTCCCCGGGGGTAGGGTGGGGCAACAAGAGGGGGGTCATGTTTTACATAGGAATATATCGAAATTTTTTTTTAAAATCTTCTTCTCAAAAACTATAAGGTCAGAAAAGCTTAAATTTGAGTGGAAGCATCCTCAGATAGTGTAGATTCAAGTTTGTTCAAATCATGGTCCCCAGGGGTAGGATGGGGCCACAATTAGGGGATCAAGTTTTACATAGAAATATATAGACAAAATCTTTAAAAATCTTCTTCTAAAAAACTATCAGGCCAGAAAAGCTCAAATTAAAATGGAAGCATCCTCAGGTAATGTAGATTCAAGTTTGTTCAAATTATGGTCCCCTGGGGTAGGGTGGGGCCACAAGAGGTGGGTCATGTTTTACATAGGAATATATCGAATTTTTTTTTAAAAATCTTCTTCTAAAAAACTATCAGGCCAGAAAAGCTTAAATTTGAGTGGAAGCATCCTCAGATAGTGTAGATTCAAGTTTGTTCAAATCATGGTCCCCAGGGGTAGGGTGGGGCCACAATTAGGGGATAAATTTTTATACAGGAATATATAGAGAAAATCTTTAAAAAAATTTCTTTTCAAAACTTTATGGCCAAGAAAGCTCAAATTGTAACCATCCTCAGATAATGTAGATTCAAGTTTGTTCAAATCATGGTCCCTGGGGGTAGGGCGGGGCCTCAATGGGGGATAAATTTTTATATATAGAGAAAATCTTTAAAAATCTTCTTCTCAAAACTATAAGGCCAGGAAAGCCCAAATTTAAGTGGAAGCATCCCAAGATCGTAAAGATTCAAGTTTGTTTAAATAATAAATATGGGGTATGGTGAGGCCACAATGGGGGATGAATTTTTACATAGGAATATATAGAGAAAATCTTTAATATCTTCTTTTTAAAGACTATTTGGCCAGAAAAGCCTTGTGTAGAGGCATCCTCGGATAGTGTAAATTCAAAATCACAGTCCCTAGTGATAGGGCTGGGCCGTGATGGCGGTTTGAATTTTTACATAGGAATATATAGAGAAAAATCTTTAAAAATATTCTGGGAAAGTTTTCGGTCCAAAACTCAGTAGTTAGTGTGAAAGCACAGGTTATGCAGATTTAAGTTTGATGAAACCATGATTCCCTAGAGAAAAGGGGGGCCACGAAATGGAGGGGGGGGGGGGTAAATTGGAATAGAGAAAAATCTTCTTACAGGTACAACAACAAAAGGGGCTTGGTATTTACCCCAAAAAAGAGGTGGTGAAAAATTGGCAGATTTTCTATTTTTTTTAGCAAAATCTACTGTATTTAGTTGTCAAGATATTTTGATACTGTAATGCTAATTTGATCAGAATTAAGGTAATTGTTGCTCAGGTGAGCGATGTGGCCCCTGGGCCTCTTGTTACAATATACCGTGATCATTTGGAAAGAAGTGATCTGATAAGCTTTTGATAAGAATTTGATAAGTGTTAGATGGTTTTTTATACAATGTAATGTAGTTTTAATTTCAATATATTAATAGTTGATGTTAGATTAATTCATTAAGTTTGAGCTGTGCATGTGTAACAATTGGTGCATCATATATTGCTTGTTGTGCTCAAAATGTAGGTCACAATGACCCAATTAGAATTATGGTAGTTTATGGTGAAACTATTTTAGAACATATCTATTTGGAAAAAAAAAACCAAACTTGTGTTTTAGAAATGAAGTACCATTAATCATACCAGGAGTCATTTACTCATGTATATCAATGTAAAAGTAGGTCATGATGACCTCAATTTGTATTTAGCAAGCTGCTAATCCTATGTGTTGTTAATGGTGTTTAAGCACATTTCTCACACTCTGTATCTCTGTTGACCAGATAGATAGGACAACTCAAGTTAATGTCATTTTCTTTTGAGAATTTTTATACCCCCGCAAACGAAGTTTAGGGGGGTATATTGGTTTCACCCTGTCCGTCTGTCTGTCTGTCCGTCTGTCTGTCCGTCCGTCTGTCCGTCTGTCCGTCTGTCTGTAGACGCAACTTTGTCCCCCTTATAGAATTTTTTATTACTGCATGGAACAGTTTGAAAATTTGTTCATATGTTGAACACCATCTGAAGATGTGCACCTGCAATTTTTTTTAAGATCAGACAAGATTTAATGATTTTGTGACAGTTTTCATTTTCCTTATTCTATATATTGTACACTAATGTTGAAAAGTAAGGGAGGTAATCCTTACAGATTTTATCAATTAATTAATAGAAAACACTCTAAAATATATTTATATAAATACATCCAGATGGAGTTTTTTGTCTTTATGTCTTAATTAATAAAAAAAAAATTATTTTTTATAAGTATTCTATCAACTGACAATGCAAAGTTTTTTTTGTCAATGATAAATTCTTAGGAGCTAATGAGAACATCAAAGACAAGTGTGGCTGAATTCATTTGTCCCAAGGGAGCCATTATCTGAGCCATGGCTCAGATGGAGCATGTGTTTAGGGGAAATTGATAATCTGTAAAATGGGTGATGGTTTTGGGGCTATTTTAAAACTGTTTCATGTAAACCAAAAGGTCTATCATTATAAGGAAATAAATAATATAATTATTAATAAAGAAGTTAAACTATTTTTAGAGGTTGTTTAAATTTATTTGTCAAGTAATTTGATGAAGTGACCCTATTGGGCATTAATTTAAATGAAATTCAAAATTACTGATATGATTGTAGTGTTTTGGCAATTTTAAAATTGTTTGTAATATTAAATTTTCTTTTTTTTTTTTTTACATATTTTTACATAGTATGGTAATTATGGTAATGTTTTGGGAGTTTATTAAATTTAACAAGCTCATCAAAGAAAATCATAGTCCTATGGGATCAATTTTCTGATATGGAGTTCAATTGTGCCATAGGAGAAAGTGAGGAAAATTTGAAACAACTAATTGCATCTGTCAAGACTCTTATTAGAAAGATATTGAAAGTTTTATCAACAGAAGAGCATTGCTTGGCTACCGGTATTTCTATTCACTGCAAAGGGAGGGGTTTTTGTCATTTTGTTGGTTTTTCTTTAAATCAATTAAATTAAAAAAATATATCATCAAATACATACATTTGTAAATGTATTACTGTTATAGATATGTATTTACAGTGAAATTCTGACAATTTTGATTTTTCTTTGTTAACTATTTTTTTTTTTTTTATAATTCTAGAATTTTTTTTTTTATGTGTTCCAAACCTTAATTATTATTCAATTCAATTATTTGTCCCATTTGAAATTAGCCTAGCGGGGGTATTAGTCCCATTAGGACAGTTCTAGTTTTGTTTTGTTTACGCACACAATGAACGTGATGAAATACATTTATAACGTATATATAGTATTATGTTTATTTTTATTGTGTTTACTCTTACCATGAAAAACATAATACTTGTATACAAATGATGTTTGGGTAAATGTAGCGAGCTGTAGATAAAAGTCAATAAACTTAAAGTGACATGTCTATATTGTTTGTCTTTTTTTCATAGTCAGGCAGTACTGTAATACATGGTACAAAATGAGGACATGGATTAATCCACAATCACACACTTTGTATATATACCGATAACCCGCGATCCCGCATTTTTCATATACGGTTAATCCACAATTACGCATTTTGCATATACCGTTACCCCACAATCTCGCATTTTTAAATATCATATATCTAAAATGTAACATCTAAACCAGAGACATATAAAAAGATATGTCTCTGTCTAAACCAGACAAAATTCGAAAAATAAATGGCTTAATATGTGTAATTTTATATTCCAGAAATCAAAAAATAGCATTACCCTGCCGTTTTTACCTTTTTAAAATCTATTTTGAATTTAAAACCACAGGGGCTCGGTTGTCAGACACTGAAATTTATAACAATTTATTCCCGGATAAAAAAATATACATAAATGGTCATTCAATATATGTTCTATGGTATCGAAATAAAATACGCCGTTAAAATCGTCCTTTATCGTTGTTTTAAAAAATGTGTATCATTTGTACATTAAAACAAAAGGCCCAGGGGCCACATCACTCACCTAAGCAACAATTGCCTTAATTCTGATCAAATTAGCATTACAGTATCAAAATGCCTCGACATTAGTTGTTATACTGTAATGCTAAAAAAAAATTGAAAATCTGCCAATTCAAACCCACCTCCTTTTTGGGTAAATATTAAGCCCCTTTTGTTGTTGTACCTGTAAGAAGATTTTTCTCTATTCCTATATACCCCCCCCCCCTATATTTCGTGGCCCCACTTTTCTCTAGGGAATCATGGTTTCATCAAACTTCAATCTGCATAACCTCTGCTTTCACACTAAGTACTGAGTTTTGGACCGAAAACTTTCCCAGAATATTCATAAAGATTTTCTCTATATATTCCTATGTAAAAATTCAAACCGCCATCACGGCCCCGCCCTACCACTAGGGACTGTGATTTTGCAAACTTTAATTTACACTACCCGAGGATGCCTCTACACAAGTTTAAGCTTTTCTGGCCCAATAGTCTTTAAAAAGAAATTTTTTAAAGATTTTCTCTATATATTCCTATGTAAAAATTCATCCCCCATTGTGGTCTCACCCTATCCCTGGACTATTATTTAAACAAAATTGAATCTATACGATCTTGGGATGCTTCCAATCAAATTTGGGCTTTCCTGGTCTAATAGTTTTGGGAAGAAGTTTTCTCTATATATAAAAATTTATCCCCCATTGTGGCCCTGCCCTACTCCAGGAACCATGATTTGAACAAACTTGAATCTACATTATCTGAAGATGGTTACACGCCAATTTGAGCTTTCTTGGCCTAGTAGTTTTTAAAAGAATTTTTTTTAAAAGATTTTCTCTATATATTCCTGTATAAAAATTTATCCCCCAATTGTGACCCCACCCTACCCCCGGGGACCTTGATTTGAACAAACTTGAGCCTACACTATCTGAGGATGCTTCCACTCAAATTTGAGCATTCCTGGCCTAATAGTTTTTGAGAAGAAGATTTTAAAAGATTTTCTCTATATATTCCTATGTAAAACTTGATCCCTCAATTGTGGCCCCTTCCTACCCCCGGGGACCATGATTTGAACAAACTTGAATCTACACTACCTGAGGATGCTTTCATTTTAATTTGAGCTTTTCTGGCCTAATAGTTTTTGAGAAGACAATTTTTAAAGATTTTCTCTATATATTCCTATGTAAATCTTGATCCCCCTCTTGTGGCCCCTCCCTACCCCCGGGGACGATGATTTGAACAAACTTGAATCTACACCATAGTCTGTCCCAAGATATTTATGCTGCACATTTGGACGATTTTAAATAAAAATACACTTACCTGTGAAAGAAGTGCAATTGAAATAGTTGAAAGGGATATTTTCCAAGATAATTTCATTGCCACATTATCATCTTTCACTCAGAAAAATTCACAGGAACAAAAACAGATTCTGTACGGAGATTTATAATGGGGAATGTTTACATTTTTTCTCCATTCGGAATACACTCGGAATACATCGCGCAATATTTCAACGTTATCATCCGGGCTTGCTGCAATACAAAATCTCCGTAGACATCTCATTTTTTAGCATTGTATTGAAACCTGATAAGCTAACGGGCGTTTCGACTGAGAAATCTTGGAAATTTTTCATAGTTTTGAATGAACATCGTTTGAACCCTGAGGTATTTATAAATATCAAGCAATTAAGCCAAATGTGAATCCAAAATATCTTGGGACAGAGTATACCTGAGGATGCCTCCAAACAAGTTTCAGGATATTTCCATACAGGTTACAGCTTTTCAGGCCGAATAGTTTTTGAGAAGAAGATTTTTGAAAAATACCAACAAATTTTCAATAATTCTCAATTATCTCCCCTTTAACACAGTTTTAAGAGGGCGTGGCCCTTCAAACTTGAATCCCCTTCACCTAGTGGTGCTTTGTGCCAAATTTGGTTGACATCTGCCCAGTGGTTCTTGAGAAGAAGATTAAAATTGGAAAAGTTTACAACAACGACAAACAACGGACAAATTGTGATCAGAAAAGCTTACTTGAGGTGGCAGGGGATAGTTTTTTTGGTCGAGGAAATTTGAGGCAGATAGTGCTCATATATGAGATTTAATTTTTCAGTGGATTTTTAAATTTGCTAAAATTGGTTTGCATTCAGGGGACACATGGTCCCGACTCTTGAGAATTTTTAAACATTTCAGAATAAAACAAGTACAACTTACATATAGCACTATAAAGAAAAGCCAGGGACGGTCTCAAAATTTTCTGAAAAATTGCCCTTTTTTCACATTTTCACGGGTCCAGAACCACGCTCCAGTCCCGAGCAACTGCCATAAACTACCATAGGATTTGTAGCTTAATGTATACCCATGCAAATAATCACCAATTGATGGGGGGTCAATCACCTTCTTTTCGAGTGACATTTCGTGTTCTGAACCCACCCTACTTTTCAAGCACAAAACCGAAAGTGAAAATTTTGGCCTCAGTTTCGCATTTTTATTCCATATCTGATGAAAAGTGCTACCAGTATTAAAGTGTCATATATCAATGAAATTGACATGAGCTCCTCTATCCACAAAATGAATGCAATAAATATTCTAGCAATTTACACCCCTCAAATAACCAGCCAAACCCCAGGTTCTCCCTTTATTTCAAAATTTTGACCGGGTCTTTCCTTCGAAACTATCCCCTGCCACCTGAGCCTTTGGCGCTATTGGCAATTGGCTCAGGTGAGCTAAAAAGTAAAGAGACGACACTCGCCATCTTGGATTTCAGGGGGGGGGGCTCAATTCACAGTTTATTTTCAACAATTTATACCCTTTGTCTACCGGTTTCTGGCGAGAACTAGGTCACAAAATGATCCGATGACTTCTCCATATACTTTATATAAGTATACATGCCGTTTTAACCACCCAGTGACCCAAAACGTCTTGATACCATTCCATTTCGAAAGCAACGGAAGTTTACATCGAGCAACGCGACGCCTAGCGGCGGCTCTCCATATAAAGTCAGAGATGTTTCGAATGCATACGGTAAGTCCAGAGAAATCGTAAGAACCCGCGAAAATAGACAGCGACAAGGAAAAATGTGTAAACATTGCGGAAAATGATCACAATATCTTGATAACAGGCCAAGCTGGAACAGGAAAGACATTAACAGTAAAAAACATTGTCACATGGTCACCATCTGTACCAAGACGGGTAAGTCTAAGCAACATATAGCAACTTAAAGCAACATACAGCAACACGCGGCATATAGCAACACACTGTAACTCTCAACACACAGAAACACAGAAGTTACAGTTGGATGACAGCTACACAGTGGGGCAACTGATGGTCACCATCTATATCAATATAGGTACTGTGGAATCATTTAATTTGGTGGGGGTCAAATTTTTGATGGACAGATGTTAGCACATACAGCACCAAATAGCAACACACGCAACATGTAGCAACACAAACACATATGTAAGGTGAATGACAGCCACACAGTTGGGCAACACAATTTGTACCAAGATGGGTAAGTGTTAGCAACATACAGCAACACTTGTCAACATATTTTCTGTATTGTTGTGTAATTGTATAGTGGTTATAACTTTAATTTATACCAGAAGTTCCATGATATTCTTAAGTCTCTAGTTGCTTAAGTTAAGTCAGTCTCAAATGTGTCAGTTTTCTTAAATCCAAAACTCCGTAATAATGTAAATGTTCTAGAAAGTTATATCAACGCTCAATCACTCTATCAAATATTTACGAGTATTTCAAAATCACACATTTCACATGTAAATGAAAACGCTTGTTATGGATCCATAGAATTATTAATGAACAAATGTTATATACACAAATATACAGTTATACAAACTTCCCGTTATCACCATCCTTACCACGTTACAACGTAAATGTAAGCCTGCCTTAAAGTTAATTTAAAGTCCAAGTAACCCAAACCTAATGCCAACCCACTTAGCACGGACTAAACGCCTTGCATGCTGCACAATGGAAATTTACGGGACAATAAACAAAATGCTTAGCGAGGCAATTAATGAACGAGATGGGAAACGGAGACTGGGGCCCACCCTTCTACCCGGGGAAGTGAGTTGACTCGAACCTTAGAGAAGATTCCACGTCAACTGCTGGACTAAGTCAAATCCCGACTATACACCGCGCTCTGGGGGTGTGTTTCTCTTAACCAATCAGAAGGACTATATGTATTTATAACTCGACCCAGGTTTTCCCCACCTCATTATGAATAACACAGACATTTTCCCAATGATACTTAAACGAATACAACCAATCATATTTATCGTTACGTTTTGCTTAAGCAATAGATGAACACGTGCTTGACATGTGACCATGCTAAATATAATGTATATTTTCATTCATATCTTTGTTTACTGCTTGATGCTGTGTTATTTTCTTTTCTTTTTTCATGTATTATGTGTTCAAAGTGGCATATAGGCCCGACGGGCCTGGTGTTTAATCTATGCTGACTGTTGTTAATATTACACTTGGAAATGTATACACATGTCACTATAAATAAATAAATTACTTACTTACTTATAATCCTATCAGTTGTATTATTCTCTAGGTATCTCTAACCATGAGGAATACTCACTGGTCCGCGAGATGATGGACGACGAGAAAGAGAAGACGCTGACTCTCCGCCGAGACAAGTCCATCGCCAAGGACCAGAAGAAACTCGACGAGATGAGAAAGAAACTCAACACGGACGACGAACGTAGGCTACGTTCATTGATACATGATTAGACATTTTCATAAAGTTTTGATCAAATGATTTTAATTGGAGTAGTTGATGAAATTTAGATTTAAAAAAATGTATTGAGTTTTGATTGGATGTTTTGTAAATGAGTTTTGATTGGATGATTTTTCAGTGGAGTGGTTGGACCATTCACGGACCCTGAGAGAACAGGGGGTGTTGGACTTGGACACACTACTGCTGAGGAGGAAGTTCTTTTTCTCCGACCGAAACGTTGACCAGCGTGACCCTGTACAACTCAACCTGCTATACGTACAGGTAACCTAGAATTATACATACAACCTGCTATATGTACAGGTAACCTAGAATTATACATACAATCTGCTATACATACAGGTAACCTAGAATTATACATACAATCTGTTATACATACAGGTAACCTAGAATTATACATACAATCTGCTATATGTACAGGTAACCTAGAATTATACATACAATCTGCTTTACGTACAGGTAACATAGAATTATACATACAATCTGCTATATGTACAGGTAACATAGAATTATACATACAATCTGCTATATGTACAGGTACGGTAACCTAGAATTATACATACAATCTGATATACGTACAGGTAACATAGAATTATACATACAATCTGCTATATGTACAGGTAACATAGAATTATACATGTATACAACCTGCTATATGTACAGGTAACCTAGAATTATACATACAATCTGCTATACGTACAGGTAACCTAGAAATATACATACAATCTGCTATACGTACAGGTGACTTAGAATTATACATACAATCTGCTATATGTACAGGTAACATAGAATTATATATACAATCTGCTATATGTACAGGTAACATAGAATTATACATACAATCTGCTATACATACAGGTAACATAGAATTATACATACAACCTGCTATATGTAAACATATAAGTGTGTTTACTGGATAAATCTAACCAGATAAGTGTGTTTACTGGATAAATCTAACCAGATACGTGCTTAATTCCATTTATTTATATGTATACTTCGTGTGTTGACAGGGTAAATCTAACCTAATCACGGCAGGTAAGATGGTCGGCGAGGCGTCACAGGAAGTGATGACAGGCATTGGAGAGACGGCTGACGACATGGACAAGATGTACCAGGTGAGGCGCTCTGATTAATTGTCTTCGGCTAATTGTGTGATTTCTTTCTTAAAAATTGATGTCAGTAAGGTAACATCTCATAGAATCAACAATGAATGTATACAGAAAGACGTATTTCTTGTGTTTTAAAAACTGTAGATTCCTAATTAAACGCAAGGTATAAACATCACGTAAAATCACATGAAACTTTGGCGTAGCAATTTCATATACTCAAGATTTGATGCAGCTGAATCTTGAAATTTAAGACTTGCATGAAATAAGTAATCTACATTATCATTTTAAATGTACATGTATCATAAGATTTGATATGAATGGTGTTGTATTTTTAGGAGACATTGCTAGCTCTTGCTAAGGCAGTGGCCAATGCGACGGCCCAGCTCGTCCTGAAGGCCAAGAGTGTGGCCAGCACCACCGAGGACCAGGGGCTTCAGAACAAGGTCATCAGCTCGGCGACCAGCTGTGCCCTCACGACAGCTCGTGGCCTGTACCAAGGTACGTCTGTTCATCTACTGTACACAGGGTTATTGTAGCCTTGTATTTCTTTCACCCTTCTACTTGCAAATTTGTCCTGTCTTCAATTTGCCAAGATGTAGTTGTGTTAAAAGGGAGAAGATTGGAGACCTTTGATTTTTCTGAGTCTTAAATTCATCTGCTGACAATGAGGAGAAAAATGGGCAAAAAAAAAAACCGGGGGTGAATATTTCCCTGTATACAGATAAACTTGAGGTGTGTAGTAAGATAAGTCGGAGTTTGTAGTTTATCCATGTACATCACAGAACAAACTCATCGACCGGGCGACGGTCTGTACCCTCGCCACATTTCAACTCGAAGCTTGTAGCTAGGTACGAGTTATATATCATGGCTTGGAATAAGGTATGATTTATCAGGCTTTGTCACAGCTTGCAGCTTGTTCTAAGTTAAAGGTAAATTGACTGACAGAGCTAATAGCTTGTACAAAGCTTTCAGATTGTCTCTGTATATCTCTGTAGCTCCATGACTTTGGTTCGGTAAGAAGCTATGCTGACTGGTAACACAATTTTATTTGGATAACCTTAGTTTGCTGTTAATTTGGATTTGATTTTTATGAAATCTGTTTTAAAGATTGAATATCAGAGTTTAATATTAGTGCTGCAATCAAACTATAAATATTGTAATATTAAATAGATGATATACATTTTTTCATTTGAATTCTCTATGATTGATACTTATTGGTTTGACTAACCCATTTGTTGGGATCTGATTTTTTCGGGTTGATTCATGAGGTTCAGACTAATCCCTTTGCTTGACAAATTCTTCTGGAAATGATCTTATAGGTTAGAAATACTCAAAAGAATGCGGCCGATTTCTTGAATCGGGATTGATCAAATTGGATGGGATAGATCCTATAGGCTGAGATTGATCCTAAAGGCTGATATAGATCCTATAGACTGAGATTGATCCTAAAGGCTGAGATTGATCCAAAAGGCTGAGATAGATCCTATAGACTGAGATTGATCCTAAAGACTGAGATAGATCCTATAGACTGAGATTGATCATAAAGGCTGAGATAGATCCTATAGACTGAGATTGATCATAAAGGCTGAGATAGATCCTATAGACTGAGATTGATCATAAAGGCTGAGATTGATCCTATTGGGTAGGATTGATCCAGTAAGATGGAGATTATTCTATTTGTTGAGACCTTGGATTTTTATTGATCCTGTATGTTAAGTGCAAATACTGTCTTTGAGTGTGGTGTAGATGGTGGTTCTTATTGGTTGAATTAATCCATTTGTTACAATAAGTCCTATTGGTTGAATTTATCCATTTGTTACAATAAGTCCTTTGGTTGAATTTATCCTTTTGTTACAATAAGTCCTATTGGTTGAATTTATCCATTTGTTACAATAAGTCCCATTGGTTGAATTTATCCATTTGTTACAGTAAGTCCTATTGGTTGGAATAATAATCTCTTAGGATGACATCTGCCTGTTGGTACTAACACCGTTTTATATTGTATCACTATATATGTTGTAGGTGGTGCCTCCGACCATCAGTAGCCCGGCCTGTCAGGAACAGCTGATACACGCCACAAAGGGTGTGGCTCACTTTGTTGAGGGAATCGTGGAGGCGGCCCAGCAGTCCTGCCGCGACGACAAGCTTCTGGCCAACCTAGGCACCGCAGCCACCGCGGTTACTCAGGCTCTTAACGACCTGCTACAGCACATCAAGAAGGGGGCAGGGCCCACCGCGGTAAGTGGGATAGTCACTGTTTTCTTTTTCTGTAGCTTTTTGTTTTCTCTCTCTCTCCCTCTCCCTCTCTCTCTCTCTCTCTCTCTCTCTCTCTCTCTCTCTCTCTGAAATAGACCTGTTACACAATATTTAGAAAAAATGAAGAAATTATTACACTGAATTTTTTGTTATAATGACAAACACATTTTAAGGATATTTTGATACAAAGCATTGAGCCTTTAATGATACCAAGATCATGTCATTGAACTCTTCTGTGCAGTGAGGTAGTAAATGTATGTTTTTGATATTCAGGCTGGGGAGTCCCACGAGGACGCAGTGGACACGATCCTGACTGTGACGGACAGACTGTTCAGTAGTGTGGGCGACGCCCACGAGATGGTGAGACAGGCCAGGCAGCTAGCTCAGGTAAGCTCGCAAATATCTCACACATCTTTCATAAGTTCAATTCTATAAAAGTCAATGCTAGATTGGGTTAGCACCTACATGGCTCAGAAATTTAACACTGTTGACTGTTTCAATATAATTACTTGTTTATGATATAATTTTTTTGACCTTGATATCTGTTGTTTTCAGGCGACCTCTTCATTGGTTGGGGCCATCAGGGGAGAAGCTGAGGGCCACTCTGACTCGGACATGCAGAAGCGGCTCCTGGCCGCCGCCAGACTACTCGTTGATGCCACCGCGAACATGGTGGAAGCTGCCAAGGTAAGGAAAAGTTGTGTGCATTGAACAATGAGATGGGAAGTATTATAGTATACTGTGTTTCTGGTTATGTAGACATTTGTAGGCCGCAGAGCATATGATGGTAAAGATAAAGCAGCTGAAACTGTAGAATGCAATATCAAGTTAAACATTTGTAAAGTCAAATGTTATATTTGATACAGAGTTGTATATCACAGTTGACAGCTATATTATGTTCAATCAATTTCAGTAAAGTGTTATATTCTAATATTACAGGGCTGTGCGTCGAGTCCGAACGACTCGGAGCAGCAGAAGAGACTACGAGGCGCTACAGAGGACCTCCGGGCTGCCACAAATATCGCCGCCAGCAACGCCCTCAAAAGGAAACTCATCAGGAGGCTAGAGGTCAGAGACTCATTAAGTGTCGTTTAATTATCTCTAGAACCTGTAATTTAATTGCAGTAAATGATATACGACATGATGGCTTGATATTACAACCATGTTTTGTGATGAGACTTTACTTGAGTCATTTAGGTGTATTATGGTTACAACCATGCTTTGAAATGTAATTGGATTGTAAAACGAGTATTTTACAATCGTTATTTAATATGTAATTGGGCTTTAAAAGATTATATCTATGATTTGTAGAACGCCGCGCGTCGCATCGCCTCAGCCACCACACAGCTGATTAACGCCTCAAAGAACGCTAACAAATCCAACACTAACAAAACCTCGGAACATCAACTGACTCAACAATGCCAGGTAAGCAGTGATAGGGACATCATTCCATAATTCTTATCAATAAAAGAAGTCTCAATTCAATTTACATAATGGTGGAAACACTTAACAAATGGGAGGTATAGTAGATTGGCCAGTAAGCTAAAGGTTCTTGGTTTAAATCCTGCTGTAATTGACTCAACAATGCCAGGTAAACAGGGGTCACTTATCATACCATAATTTTGATTACAGAAGTTGTTAGATGACAAACAAGACACACTGAATTTTGAAACACTGATAAATGCTGGGTTATAATTGATTGGCAAAAGGTCGCGGGGTCAAATCTTCCTGTTGTGTTCTATGACTAGACATTGTATCTGCATTCTTTCTGTTCCTCCAGAGTATTATAGTACGTGTATTGTCTAATTGTCTAAGAATATTGTATTGTGTCTTCCAAATACTGCTGTATGATTGGCTGATTAAGACTGTAGTTTTTGTAAAACCATATATGATTGGCTAAGGAAATAATAGTGTGTCCTTCTTGTATTGTTGTATTTTATTGGCTGAGACTATCACATATTGTTCTCCTTCTACAGATCATGAATGAACAGCTGCCTCTGTTGATCCAAGGATTCTGGGGATCTGAGACAAACCAGGACAGCACTACAGCCCAGCTACAACTGATTAATGCTAGCAAGGAATTTATACAGGTATAAAGTACAAATTGTAAGGGAGACCATTTGGCAAGAAAAAAAATCAAGCATTGATAGTACAATGTCTGTAAAATTTTGCTGCAGTGTTTGGGGGAGAAAGGAAAATGTCTTAAAACTAAGGTTTCTGTGCTGTATTTAACTTATTTTATTTATTTTATCAAAATGATATGATGTGCATAGCTATTATGATAGACACTAGTTTCACATCTCGGTTCACTGGCCACATTTCTTCTGACAGCCTGCCAGTCAGCTTGTATCCGCCGCAAACGCCGCAGCCCCAACGGTTGGAGATCAAGCCGCAAGCATGAACATGAACCAGGCAGTGAAGACGATGACCACCGCGCTCGCGTAGCTGAGAACCGCCTCAGGGAAGGCAGAGGAGATGTGTATCTCACTGGAGGTTGACGCCGCACTTGATCAGAGATGTGTATCTCACTGGAGGTTGACGCCGCACTTGATCAGCTGACCGAACTCGACCGCGAGCTGGAGGAGTACCGCAGAGCCGCCGACAGCGGTAACCTTGTGCTACTACCCGGTGAAACGGTAAGGCCAGGAGGAAAAGGTCATGGTGATTATATAGTCAGGTCAAGGGTTAAAGGTCATGAATACTCAATGATAGTAGCATGTGTATACATAGTGCATTTGTTAATTGGATTATATGTAAAGTGAAGTGGATCATTCGTATTATGTTCAGGCCAGGGTTAAAGGTCATGAATATTTAATGATAGTAGCATGTGTTTAGTGAATAAGATCATTACTAAAAAAGTAAGTAAAGGGTGTAAACTGTCAGATATTTTTTGATTATTATATAAATGGGAATTTGATATTGTATCATGGTTTTCTATTGTAATATGGTGGAATGGAGTTGATACATGATTTTGTTACGTATTTCAGGTGGAGGCGTCGGCCATGAAACTTGGCTCCACCTCTAAGAACGTGGGATCGGCGATGGCTCAGCTACTGACGGCTGCCTCACAGGTAAACACAGATAAATGTATAATGGAGACAGAAATTTTGTAGAATATATAGAGCATTTCATATATTCTGGTAATAGATGATCGTTGTAAAAAAATAAGACATCACAAAAAATATGATACGCAAAAATTGAAACAAGATGACAGATGCAAATGAAAAAGTAACGTATTTACTCCCATTTTTGTGAACAGAAGCCACATGCGGTGTCGCCTCAACTTCAGAAGACATCGAGGTCAGACGGCAAGTGATCGACAGCGCCCGTGACGTCATCGACAAGTCGACGCATTTACTGGAGGAGACGAAGCGAGCCATGAACGACCCAGAAAACCCTGAGAACCAGGCTAGACTTAACCAGGTGGCCAAGGCTGTGTCGAGTGCGCTCAACAGCTGTGTGAACACCCTTCCCAGACAGAGAGACGTGGATAACGCCATCAGACAGATCACAGACTCGAGCCAGGAGCTGGCGTCCACCAAGGTACGCAGATCTGTCTGTTCAGCAGACAAAGTCTATCTCAGAAATAGACAAAATTTAAGTCGGAAGCAGATTTAATCTCAGAATAAGTGGATTAAGAGTCAAATGGCATCCACCGAGATAGTTACATCTATCTTAGAAATAGACGAATAGGCAACCTTATGTCAGCAATACACAAGCTTCATCTCAAATTTAACTTGGCTCATAAAAAATCACCTTTTTAACAAATAGTTCTCATTCTTTCAGAATTGAATTACTTCACATATGCATAGAAATCCTTATCGCATAAAAAGTAATCTTAACAAATTTACTTCATCTATGCATCATTATTAGGAATTGATTTAATTTTTCGTTCCTGTACATTGTAGTACCCGAGCACAGACCGCACGTTCCAGGAGATCCAGATCGAGATCAACAACGCCGCTGTCAATCTCAACCAGGCCGCCAGTGACATCATCACCGCATCTCGTGGCACACCCAAACAACTTGCCGAGTCATCTCGCGAGTACAGCTCATCTTACTCAGAGTTCATCAAATCTGGACTCACCATGGCAGGTCAGTGAGAGCGAGATTCCAACAAAATCAGATACTAAAAATTTAAGGTTTGATCAAAACAGACGCGAGGCTTAAGGTGTGACATTACTGTAGAATGTAGGTACCTGTGATTGATTTTGATTGGTCGGTTTCCAGGTCTGTCCAAGGATGGAGACACACAGAACCAGATTGTGGGCGGACTGAAGAACGTCTCCATGGTTTCCAGTAAACTGCTGCTGGCCGCCAAGTCTGTGTCGGCCGATCCAAACGCTCCCAACACCAAGAATCTGCTCTCGCAGGCCGCCAGGTAGGCACTCAAATATTACCTTTATATAATCCAATATTACATTGAGTTACTCTACATAGTCTAATCCTTAATGTGTTTGAGTATTATCTTTAACTTTTGTTAAGTTTATAGCCCCGGAGTCATTAATTATGTGTAGTTTTGTAAAGCATGAAATAATTAAATTGAGTAAGGATTTTAGGGGTTTTGTTTCAATTTCATTGTTTGATATTTTAAACTTTTACTACATTTTGTCTGATAGAGCGGTGACGGAGAGCATTAATCAGCTGATCAACGTCTGTACTGTGTCGGCTCCAGGGCAGAAGGAGTGTGATAACGCCCTCAGACAGATACAGGTCAGTAACACCCTCCAATGTGTATGTAGTATATATAACCAAGGGCAGAAGGAGTGTGATAACGCCCTCAGACAGATACAGGTCAGTAACACCCTCCAATGTGTATGTAGTATATATATAACCAAGGGCAGAAGGAGTGTGATAACGCCCTCAGACAGATACAGGTCAGTAACACCCTCCAATGTGTATGTAGTTTATATATAACCAAGGGCAGAAGGAGTGTGATAACGCCCTCAGACAGATACAGGTCAGTAACACCCTCCAATGTGTATGTAGTTTATATATAACCAAGGGCAGAAGGAGTGTGATAACGCCCTCAGACAGATACAGGTCAGTAACACCCTCCAATGTGTATGTAGTTTATATATAACCAAGGGCAGAAGGAGTGTGATAACGCCCTCAGACAGATACAGGTCAGTAACATCCTCCAATGTGTATGTAGTATATATATAACCAAGGGCAGAAGGAGTGTGATAACGCCCTCAGACAGATACAGGTCAGTAACACCCTCCAATGTGTATGTAGTTTATATAACCAAGGGCAGAAGGAGTGTGATAACGCCCTCAGACAGATACAGGTCAGTAACACCCTCCAATGTGTATGTAGTTTATATATAACCAAGGGCAGAAGGAGTGTGATAACGCCCTCAGACAGATACAGGTCAGTAACACCCTCCAATGTGTATGTAGTTTATATATAACCAAGGGCAGAAGGAGTGTGATAACGCCCTCAGACAGATACAGGTCAGTAACACCCTCCAATGTGTATGTAGTTTATATATAACCAAGGGCAGAAGGAGTGTGATAACGCCCTCAGACAGATACAGGTCAGTAACATCCTCCAATGTGTATGTAGTATATATATAACCAAGGGCAGAAGGAGTGTGATAACGCCCTCAGACAGATACAGGTCAGTAACACCCTCCAATGTGTATGTAGTTTATATAACCAAGGGCAGAAGGAGTGTGATAACGCCCTCAGACAGATACAGGTCAGTAACACCCTCCAATGTGTATGTAGTTTATATATAACCAAGGGCAGAAGGAGTGTGATAACGCCCTCAGACAGATACAGGTCAGTAACACCCTCCAATGTGTATGTAGTTTATATATAACCAAGGGCAGAGGGAGTGTGATAACGCCCTCAGACTATTATTACGATAAGAGTGAGACAGGAGTGGTAGAGTATGGCTTTATGACACTGTTGTAAATATGATTCAGAAATCACATAACTTAACTGTGATGCTGTATTATTGTAGATGATGAAATCTATGCTGGAGAGTGCCAATGAGCCAGTGACCGACCTGTCGTATTTTGAATGTCTGGACTCCGTCATATAGAAATCTAAGGTAGGTAACTCATTCCTCGCCTGTATCACAATGTCTGTGGCGCGGAGAGTGAACTCTCAGAATGTATCCAAGAACTAAGTCGCATGATGGCTGACTGTCGGAGTAGAAAGTGATGCTTTATCAGTTTTTGACTCTTTGTGAAAATCCCTCTGTCTTGTATATAGAATGAAGTAAAGGTTTGTTTTCAGTCGTCTTCATGTTACTTACAAACCTTTGCAATAAAAATTCATATCTTTGTTAATGGCTGAATAATGTATAACTAGAATTTTCCCAAATCCTACTAGATTAATATTTAATTTTGTTATTTTTTAATGTAAATCTTTTAACATTTACAGCCATCTATATTATGAATTATTTATGAATGCCAATATCTGATTGGCTAATCATTTCTAAACTTTTTTGAATGCTATTGACTGATTGGCTGATTGTAAATTAACTGTTTTGAATGCTGTAAACTGATTGGCTGATTGTATAATACTGTTTTGAATGCTATCAACTGATTGGCTGATTTTGTGAGGATTTTATCACAGGGCCAAGTCTGGGTAAATCTCACTTTCTTCTTGTATCTCTTCTATTTTTGTTGTACCCAGAAAGCTTATAACAGACATGCTCAACACCCCACCTCCACCCTCACCCCCACCCTCACAAAAAATCTTGGGTTGATCACATCGTTTAATATTTGCTCACAGAACACAATCACACACTATCCTAACCTCTGAACTTCACCCGTATTTCAAATGAAACACCCAACCTTCTCAAATGAACTTAATGAAACTTCGAGTAAATGAAAAAACAGTCATTTTGAATGTACATGTCACAGTTGATGGGCCAGTAATAAGTGTAAGGTCGTTATATTGACAATGTACATGTCACAGTTGATGGGCCAGTAATTAGTGTAAGGTCATTATATTGACAATGTACATGTCACAGTTGATGGGTCAGTAATTAGTGTAAGGTCTTATATTGACAATGTACATGTCACAGTTGATGGGCCAGTAATTAGTGTAAGGTCTTATATTGACAATGTACATGTCACAGTTTATGGGCCAGTAATTAGTGTAAGGTCGTTATATTGACAATGTACATGTCACAGTTGATGGACCAGTAATTAGTGTAAGGTCGTTATATTGACAATGTACATGTCACAGTTGATGGGCCAGTAATTAGTGTAAGGTCATTATATTGACAATGTACATGTCACAGTTGATGGGCCAGTAATTAGTGTAAGGTCATTATATTGACAATGTACATGTCACAGTTGATGGGCCAGTAATTAGTGTAAGGTCGTTATATTGACAATGTTGAGCTTGTTATGTGTTCCCACAAACTGTTTTCAGGGTCAGGGTTCAGCCATGTGAAGGGAGAGGGAAAACTGGTGCTTGTTCAATGTTATCTTGATTTAGACTTGTTTTTCTATGGACTATTTCTTGGGTTGTGGGGTTTTATTTTCCAATTTGTCTCTGTCAATTTCATCATCAGTTGCATGTTTGTTGTCATTTTTTGTGTCTGCCTTTGTTGTTTTGAAAATTGATTAATAACCCCCCCCCCCCCCCAAAAAAAAAAAAAACAAATGAAGGAAATGACTTCTATGCTATGTTTTGATAAAAAAAAAAAATATGGCTAGTGCTATATGCATACACATATGTGAAAATAGAAAAAAATAATATTGTATTTATTCATTAATTAGATAAGTAGAAAATGACCGAGCTAGTTACTGTACATGTACCTGGAAAAACTTTGTATTAAGCTTATTGTATATTTCTCTTGTTTATCTGTACTAAGTACATAGCTGGACAGCATACATGTGATATACAGAGAGAATTAACAGTGCAGCTATCATCTTACAAGCTCTAGATTGTTTGTTCTTCCTCTGGAAAAATTAAATGAAATATGTTGTTGGTTTAATTTTAAAATATCTTTAGAAACTTCATTTCATAGGATCTGAGGTTTCAAGGCTTTGTAAATTCATGACAAATTTCATTTTATGGTATGGGTTGCCTTTGTGATAATCAGATACTAATATGAGCATATGTATTTTTTAAAATTCAGTTTCGGTAATTTTGCTAAAATAAGCATTTATAAAGAACAGATTTCTTCCCCAATGTACAATCCCAGAACCCAATATAGAGAAAGCATGTATGTGTGTTAACATTAACCCCCCCCCCCCCCCCCCTGTCTGTTGTCTGTCAACATTATGTTGTGTGTTGTTTTGTTGTTTGTTGCATGTTTAAGCCTGAAAACTCATTACAACAGTGTCTTCTCAAAAACTATATGATGGTCCCCTAATAAACCTAACTGTCAATCAGAGAATGAGCAAGTTGAGATTCTCTGGCCCTGAGCTTGGTTCCTTCGCCTGTCTGTGCGTACTACATGTAAATGTTTACAACTCCTCTCTCCTTGGTATTGTTTTCAATATGAAAAAACTCAGACAATTTGAGGCTTTAAATGTGAATTACATTTTTGGATGCATGTAATATTTGCTTTATTCTGATGATATTGATCTCCTTTAAGTTGACCAGTATATGTATTGATGATATTGATCTGACTCCTATAAGTTGACCAGTATATGTATTGATGATATTGATCTCCTATAAGTTGACCAGTATATGTATTGATGATATTGATCTCCTATAAGTTGACCAGTATATGCATTGATGATATTGATCTCTTATAAGTTCACCAGTATATGTATTGATGATGTGTTTGATGAATCATTAAGCCAACTGTATCACTCATAAATTATACTGACATTATACCTGTCATACCACTTCAGATTTAATAATATTTTGAATGGTTAGTTAATATCTGGATCAGTTAATTAGTTAATTACTGGATTAACTAACTGGCCCCTCTTTCTGTCCTGCAGCTGTTGGGAGACTCTATGACTGGGATCACGAACCACGCCAAGAAGGGCGACCTGGAGAACTTCTGTGACTCCGTGGGGAACTTCTCAACATCTGTTTGTGGACTCACTGAGGCCGCCTCACAGGTAAGGGACCGTCTCAAAAGTCTTCATGTAGAGGAACAATCTCTGTACACAGGGATTGATTTGTATGAGTTGTAGATTTTTTTTTCCAAAATGGCATGGTAATTTTGTAACGAAAGAATGTAAAATACATATAGAGGTACCGAGGAACTGTCTGTAGAGAAGGACCGTCTTTAAACTCTCTGAAGAGAGGGAGCGCAGCTGATGGAGTGCCAGATCTTCCTAATATGTATGATGAATGAATAATAACATTTGTTTTTCCTTTAAATTACAGGCGGCCTACCTTGTGGGCATTGCTGATGGAGCGTCAGAGCCCTGAATGCCCGGGCTGGTGGACCAGTCCCAGTTTGCCCGGGCTAACCAGGCCATACAGATGGCGTGTCAGAACCTGGTTAACCCGGCCAGCTCCCAGCAACAGGTACGTCGTTAATCAGTGGTTAATTAGTGGAGGACTAATGACTTACTAATGGACCTGTATAGAGCCTGGTCAATCAAGCCCTGTAGGAGTTTATACAGATCCAATGTTGGACCAGTCAGATTGCAATACATGGCATCAATTCTCAAACCTCTATATTGCCCCCTGAATGAGCTTATTGAGCCAACTGGTGATAACATCATTATTGCCCCTCTTTGAATGAGCTTATTGAGCCAACTGGTGATAACATCATTATTGCACCTCTTTGGATGAGCTTATTGAGCCGACTGGTGATAACATCATTATTGCACCTCTTTGAATGAGCTTATTGAGCCAACTGGTGATAACATCATTATTGCCCCTCATTGAATGAGCTTATTGAGCTGACTGGTGATAACTTCATTATTGCCCCTCTTTGAATGAGCTTATGTTGTATTAGAATTTATTTCATAATTCCCAATAACCACAAAGTTCAGGAAATAATATAAGCAAACTTTTTTACGTGAATGTTTAAGATTTAAATTTTCAGTGAAATGGGAGGTAATTTTCAAAGATAATTTCATTTTATTCTTAACAAATCGGGTTATAAGACATCATTTTTTGCAAAAAGAATTAAGTTTTTAGACAAACTGACTGCTTGTAGCAGAACCTGTCTGAGTTACATGTATCTCAATGAAGTACCGTATTTTCCCGACGACTCGTCGATGCGGACGACTCGTCGAATTGCCCATTTTTAGCCAAAATTTTAACAAAATCCTACGATACGTCGATCTCAGACCATACGTCGATCTTATTACTTCAAAATGGCCTATAAAACTGCAGTAACATTATCAGTGTATGATGCCACGATGTCACCGATATTGCTACCAATTATTAATGATTAACATTTAAACAATTACGCTTTATACTTATGCATCAAATTTTCAAATACCGGCAACTTCTTCAAAGTCGCTTGCATTTTAAACAATTCCCGATATCGCGTGTTATGCAAAACTAAACTTACTTTGTCAGAAATATTTTATTCCCAAGCATTAAAATAAGTATCCACTCTGACTATCGCCAGTGTATTCGCCATTACGTAACCAGCCACCTGTTGACTCGGCGCGTGGTCAATGTTTGTTTAACAAGTTCCGGTGTCATAGGCATGCACCTGTCTCGTGTCGGACTTCAAAGGGGGATCTCAAGTGCAGAAAGCTTAGCAATTACTATGATTTGATGAAACTTGTTTACTTTTTATCCAGTAATGCAGTTACACGCTATTGTTTTACATAGACACTGTTAGAAATAGATCGATCATTTGTACGACTTAATAATGACAATATACGACATACATACGTTTCCTAAAAAAATTATCTAACAATAATCAAAGAATTGGACAATAATTAATCAATGAACTATAATCACTCTTATAACGGTTCTCTTTATATAAACAGGGAGTGAAATTGCTGTAAAGATCTCAGCCTTAGGGCAAGATTATTAACACAACCGGTGTCAGCCTAGGCCTATTGTATAAACAGTAGTATTGATAATTGCCGATTACGTATTTTAAGATTGAATTTGATCATTAAATATTTCTGATTTATACTTTCCACTAACAACTTTTTACAAATAAAATAATTGAATTTTAAAAAAACATCCCCCGGACCTACTGCAATATTTTCTTCCATTCAAACTTGGTTTCAATTTTACTGCGCAATGTTATCTTCCTACTAGTGATACATAGAACCATATGATGATGTGTTTATAAAAACGAAACGGTAAAACTTTTAATTGATTAAAGACAATGTAACATTTTTTAATAACTGTTGTTATTATTATGTATTTAAGTGTTGACAGATGAGTGAAAATGATAATTATTAAAGATGAACAGTGAATTCAACAACGTAATTTTCAATCACACAGCCAACTCAAGATGATTAAAACCAAGATTTTTAATGCTATTTTTAAAAAAATTCTGAATACGAGCCTACGACAAGTCGAACAAGACGATAAGTCGGGTGCTCTGCTTCTGAGGAAAAAAATACCGACTAATCGTCGGAAAAATACGGTATCTCCTTATATATCCTGCTATAGGAGCTGTTTGATTACAGACTAACTGCCTTTGAGCTGTAAGTCTGTATTCTGTGGCTAACGTAGCCTGGCTTCTAGCAGATCAATGATGCTCCATGATATATAACAGGATTAAAGCAGTGTACTTTTATCAAAACCAACTCACTCAGAATCCATACAGCATAATTTACCCCTTCTCCTCCTCTCCAGAATTTATTGCTGTAAATAAATCATTTGCTTTTTTAACATCAAAGAAACTATATGATTTGTTTGTGCATTGATTTATTAATATACAATTGGAAAGCCCCCTTTTAGAATTGGTGAAATCAAATCATAGCACGATGTTCTGTCCTCATTTGTTGGTTATTTTGATTTATTTCAGTAATCAAAGTAAATTGATTTCCTTTTTGTCCTTTGTTTAGTATTACATGGCGGAAAGATGTAGGTCAATGGTAGGTGACCTTTCACCCCTGGGGTCATGACCTTGTGGTCACGTAACCCTGTGCATTGTGTCCCTTAGTTTACTTGTAGATCTGTGTGTGGAATGTTTATTATCTTTTTCAAAATATTTTTTGGGGTTAAATTGCGTACACATAGCTATTTACCACCATATTGTTGTGTTGTCAGCCTTCCATGTTTAAAGACAAAACAAAATCTGGGTTAAGGTCATGAACAATTTTGGCTCAAAGTCGTTTTTTTTGTGCTTAATGATTAGTTACATTTTGTCAATCATTTAAGTCTTCTATTTCATGCTTTATTGATTGAGCATATTTTTAGGAAAGTCAAGAAAGATTTGTTGTAGCATTAATTTATTACATGGCTAATATTGTATTTGCAACATTTTTTGTTTAAACAGCTTCAGAACTATTGTTTGAAAGAAAGAAGGTACAGTGTGTAACAATGTCTGGGTCATTCCAACTCGTATACGACTTTAAATATCTCTTTAATTATTCATGTTGTCAGATTTTTTATGATCAACTTCATTCTCTTTAATTAAACATATTTATATTTCAAATTACCATTGTATTAAAAATATTCAACATACAGGAACACAATTTTCTATGATCTTAGAAAAATCTTACTCACTTTTATGTTTATGCTTTAGAGATACTTTGGTTCATCCATATTCATGAGTTGTATTTTTCTTTCATACACAGAGATTTAAATATTCATTATATGAGGTACATGCATATTTATGTATTTTTTCTCTTTTGTATCACACGCTTTTCAGAGGCGGTCTCTGCATGATGTAAGATATCACGCTGTAATTGTATACTTCCCAGAATTCTGTAAACTTCCTGTCCATATAACACGTAGAGTCATTATACTGTTGTGTAAGCTTCTCTGTAGAGAGTTCGTCTGTATGACTGGTAGCCATGGTAACACATTTCTTGTTGTCAAAGAGGAGCTCCATTGTGAAAATTAGATCATTTTCTGTTACATTTTTCATCAGACATCTTGACGAGGGGGTCGTTTAAAATGTTATACTGTTGCTTAGTAACAGTTACCATGGTACTGTGTGTATCACCGTAGGAACTGTGTATCTATCAGATGAACTTTGTATATCTGTAGTGATTGTATAGACTCGGCGAGATTGAACTCACTAGAACTTGATTATCTCAACCTCTGCAATTAGGGTACATCAGTAGGTTAAACGTGTCTCAACTGCAGGCAATTTCTATTTTACTTTTATACAGACTGAATTAGATTTTACTTTTATACAGACTGAATTAGATTTTCTTTGTAGCTGGCAGTTGTCTCAACCTCAAAAGGTTAGACTTGCCAGGACTCGGGGATATTGACCATATTAACTAGTTAGTAGGGATTTCTTTTCTAGTGATAAATGTTAGTGTATATAGTCCTCAGTCTACACTTCAGTAGTGTTCTTAAGGACGTAGATAGTCTGGCGCCACATCTGTCTTATTGTTTCCATGGAAACCATAGAGCAGCAAAGTTTATTACGTTCATTGTCACTGTTATATAGTGTAGAGCAACAATTCAGTAGTCTCTGTTATATAGTGTAGAGCAACAATTCAATAGCCTCTGTTCATGCTCTCTGTTATATAGTGTAGAGCAACAATTCAATAGCCTCTGTTATATAGTGTAGAACAACGATTCAATAGTCTCTGTTCATTGTCACTGTTATATAGTGTAGAGCAACAATACAATAGTCTCTGTTCATGGTCTCTGTTATATAGTGTAGAGCAACAATTCAATAGTCTCTGTTCATGGTCTCTGTTATATAGTGTAGAGCAACAATACAATAGTCTCTGTTCATGGTCTCTGTTATATAGTGTAGGGTGACAATTCAATAGTCTCTGTTCATGGTCTCTGTTATATAGTGTAGGGCAACAATTCAATGGCCTCTGTTCATGGTCTCTGTTATATAGTGTAGAGCAACAATTCAATAGCCTCTGTTATATAGTGTAGAACAACGATTCAATAGTCTCTGTTCATGGTCTCTGTTATATAGTGTAGAGCAACAATTCAATAGTCTCTGTTCATGGTCTCTGTTATATAGTGTAGAGCAACAATTCAATAGTCTCTGTTCATGGTTTCTGTTATATAGTGTAGAGCAACAATTCAATGGCCTCTGTTCATGGTCTCTGTTATATAGTGTAGGGCAACAATTCAATAGTCTCTGTTCATGGTCTCTGTTATATAGTGTAGAGCAACAATACAATAGTCTCTGTTCATGGTCTCTGTTATATAGTGTAGAGCAACAATACAATAGTCTCTGTTCATGGTCTCTGTTATATAGTGTAGAGCAACAATTCAGTAGTCTCTGTTCATGGTCTCTGTTATATAGTGTAGAGCAACAATTCAATAGTCCCTGTTCATGGTTTCTGTTATATAGTGAAGAGCAACAATTCAATAGTCTCTGTTCATGGTCTCTGTTATATAGTGTAGAGCAACAATTCAATAGTCTCTGTTCATGGTTTCTGTTATATAGTGTAGAGCAACAATTCAATGGCCTCTGTTCATGGTCTCTGTTATATAGTGTAGAGCAACAATTCAATAGTCTCTGTTCATGGTCTCTGTTATATAGTGTAGAGCAACAATACAATAGTCTCTGTTCATGGTCTCTGTTATATAGTGTAGGGTGACAATTCAATAGTCTCTGTTCATGGTCTCTGTTATATAGTGTAGGGCAACAATTCAATGGCCTCTGTTCATGGTCTCTGTTATATAGTGTAGAGCAACAATTCAATAGCCTCTGTTATATAGTGTAGAACAACGATTCAATAGTCTCTGTTCATGGTCTCTGTTATATAGTGTAGAGCAACAATTCAATAGTCTCTGTTCATGGTCTCTGTTATATAGTGTAGAGCAACAATTCAATAGTCTCTGTTCATGGTTTCTGTTATATAGTGTAGAGCAACAATTCAATGGCCTCTGTTCATGGTCTCTGTTATATAGTGTAGGGCAACAATTCAATGGCCTCTGTTCATGGTCTCTGTTATATAGTGTAGAGCAACAATACAATAGTCTCTGTTCATGGTCTCTGTTATATAGTGTAGGGCAACAATTCAATGGCCTCTGTTCATGGTCTCTGTTATATAGTGTAGAGCAACAATACAATAGTCTCTGTTCATGGTCTCTGTTATATAGTGTAGAGCAACAATTCAATGGCCTCTGTTCATGGTCTCTGTTATATAGTGTAGAGCAACAATTCAATGGCCTCTGTTCATGGTCTCTGTTATATAGTGTAGGGCAACAATTCAATGGCCTCTGTTCATGGTCTCTGTTATATAGTGTAGAGCAACAATACAATAGTCTCTGTTCATGGTCTCTGTTATATAGTGTAGAGCAACAATACAATAGTCTCTGTTCATGGTCTCTGTTATATAGTGTAGGGTGACAATTCAAAAGTCTCTGTTCATGGTCTCTGTTATATAGTGTAGGGCAACAATTCAATGGCCTCTGTTCATGGTCTCTGTTATATAGTGTAGAGCAACAATTCAATAGCCTCTGTTATATAGTGTAGAACAACGATTCAATAGTCTCTGTTCATGGTCTCTGTTATATAGTGTAGAGCAACAATTCAATAGTCTCTGTTCATGGTCTCTGTTATATAGTGTAGAGCAACAATTCAATAGTCTCTGTTCATGGTTTCTGTTATATAGTGTAGAGCAACAATTCAATGGCCTCTGTTCATGGTCTCTGTTATATAGTGTAGGGCAACAATTCAATGGCCTCTGTTCATGGTCTCTGTTATATAGTGTAGAGCAACAATACAATAGTCTCTGTTCATGGTCTCTGTTATATAGTGTAGAGCAACAATTCAGTAGTCTCTGTTCATGGTCTCTGTTATATAGTGTAGAGCAACAATTCAATAGTCCCTGTTCATGGTTTCTGTTATATAGTGAAGAGCAACAATTCAATAGTCTCTGTTCATGGTCTCTGTTATATAGTGTAGAACAACAATTCAATAGTCTCTGTTCATGGTCTCTATTATATAGTGTAGAGCAACAATACAATAGTCCCTGTTCATGGTCTCTGTTATATAGTGTAGAGCAACAATACAGTAGTCTCTGTTCATGGTCTCTGTTATATAGTGTAGAGCAACAATTCAATAGTCTCTGTTCATGGTCTCTGACCACCATGTTAAAGCATTCTTTGAGTGTCATTGGATTGTAATTACAATTATAGACTCTTCAGTTGTAGGCTGTTAAGAGTTTGTAATGTATATATGATATTAATAGATACAGGGCACAATATAGTGGCATGACGTCACACAGAATCTAGATACATCACAGACGATATAATTAAAACGACATTACGTATCGTGATAGAAGTTTAGACAAGATTGTTAAATAGTTTACACTGTATCGTTAAGGTTGAAATTCACTCCGTATCACCTGCATCTTACATGTTTCGGTGTATCATATATCATATATATCATAGAATCGGGAACAGCGCTAAGTGGGGGTTGCTATTTACTTTACTAACATGTATTGCTGGAGAAAGCGTATCAGAGTTAACAGAATTGTATCGTGTATCAAGAAATATCAGAGTTAACAGAATTGTATCGTGTATCAAGAAATATCAGAGATATAACATGAACCGCTGTGTATCGGGAAAAACAGATATACATGTATGTGTGTATATCTCAATGTTAGAAGTTTGTGAGGTATCAGGCTATGTATCATATATATACAAGCAACATCTTGTGTACTACGTGAAAAAATACTTTGATGAATGGAGGAGATTATCTACTTTTCATACCTTTGTCAAGATCTAAAATCAGTTTTGTATTAAGAATTTATATTATAACTAACAATTTTACTTCATACACAGAGTGAACTTGTAATGACTTTGCTTTGATTAACTTGTAATTATTTCTAACCTTGTCATCAGGATGTGTTTTGTGTAGAGATGATTTAGAGTTTTCTCCCCTTGTAGGTGTTGTCAGCAGCAACAGTGGTTGCTAAGCACACGTCGGCCCTGTGTAATGCCTGTCGCCTGGCCTCCAGCAAGACCTCCAATCCTGTCGCCAAGCGACACTTTGTACAGAGTGCCAAGGACGTTGCCAACAGCACAGCCAACCTTGTCAAGGCCATCAAGGTGAGTGTCAAGGTCAAATGTCAAAAGTTTAGGTGTACATTTCTATTTGTTATAATTTGTGTCTGTTTAGATTGTATGAAATTTCTTATGGGTTTTGTACCGTAAGCTTCCCAAAGATTTAAATGATATTACTGACATCATTATTCAGGTGCTGGACCAGGATTTCACGGAGGAGAACCGCCAGCGATGTGCGGAGGCCGCCAAACCACTGACAGATGCAGTGGATGAACTCACCACATTTGCGTCCTCTCCCGAGTTTGCCAGCATGCCAGCCAAGATCAGCCCAGAGGTAATTACAGTAAATGAAAAGCTATCGATAAATACAGGTAGTAAGACAGCTAGCAATATATAGCAGATAGCTACTAAGTTAGCTACATAAAGCAGACAGTAAGCAAGTTAAAGCACCCAACTAACAGGATTATGTTGTCCTGTAAAACCCCATATTAGAAATGTACTTGAATATGTTCATGGTGAGGTTTCATAATTCAAGAACGTTTTATGCAGTTATTCCTAATTTTCTGGGACAAGACACACAGATGACTTATCTGTATATATATGTAGGCAAGGAAGGCCCAAGAGCATATTGTGTCGGCAGGTAAGGCGATGATCGATGGAGCGTGTCACATGGTGACGGCCGCCAAACAGCTGGCTGTCAACCCGAAGGACCCGCCCACTTACCAACTGTACTCCAACCACTCCAAGAGTGTGTCCGAGGCCATCAAACGACTCGTGTCCTCCATCAAGTAAGTTTTTCCACCAGTAGTAAGTCTTTCCTTCATCAAGTAAGTGTATAGTGCGAGTCTTTATTATAATGCCAGCTCCTAACGTTGGTCAGCATTTCTAGATTTACAAAAGTGTTAGCTCTTCAATAGCCTGGTTCATTCCTAAAAGTGATTTTAAATTTTCGGACATGTATATTATAGTATTTTGCTGTATTTCTCTGAAGCTTGATTTTAATTTGTTTGAGGTCCATTCCACTTTACATCTGTTATTTCTTGACACATATTATAGTATTTGACTGTATACTTTCAAGGAATGTAAAAATCTTGAACTGAACATATATCCTGTAAAACATCAGGACCTGTTTGACTATATACATCTGTATATTTCAGGGACTGTGCGCCGGGTCAGCGTGAGTGTGACGAGTCGATCGACAAACTGAACCGCTCCATCCGCGACCTGGACCAGGCCTCACTGGCCGCCATCAGTCAGAGTCTACAGCAACGGACCGAGAAATCCCTCAGGGTCAGTACTTACTCCACCCAAAACCACCTTTTCCCCATCCACCAATATGTCTCCATGTGTCCAGATTTGTAAATTATCAACCCCTCATTCCCAATATCTAGATATTTAAGTTTTCAAATTTTCCCTTTCATGTCTAGATTTTTAAGGTATCACCCCCTCCCTTGTTTCAACAGTTTAACAGATTTATTTGATAGTTCACCCCTCCCCCCCCCCTTTATTAAGATTTTAAAGTAATCAAAATATGCTCAATTTTCAATATTCGTAAATAATCATTAATTATTACTGTTGAATGGTATTATAGGGATTCCAAGAACAGATGATTGGGAGTGCAAGAGAAATCCATGACCTTTGTTCCAAGGTCAAGGACTCAGCTAAAGCAGAGCCGGAGAATCTGGGTCACAGGGTCAGTATACAGAGCATCGGTTGTGATATTTAATACTTATTATGTGAGATCTGGGTCATTTTCTTCTCTGTGAAATTTGAATGATAATCCAAAATAATAATGGTCAATTTTTACATTGCCTTTTGTTAACACAATGTACACATAGGTAGGTAATAACTTTTGACACCTCCTGTATCTACAGGTGACAATGATGGCCAGCTACTTCGGCCCACTCTCGGACGGTGCTGTAGGCGCCGCCTCGCTGATCCAGAACTCCAAACAACAGACCCACATCCTGGACCTGACTAAGACCGTGGCCGAGTCGGCACTTCAGTTCATGTACTCCTGTAAGGAAGGGGGAGGCAACCCTAAGGTAGGTGTACCTAAAGATAGAAGGGGAAGTGTACCTTAAGGTAGAAGGGGGAGTGTACCTTAAGGAAGAAGGGGTAGTGAACCAAAGATAGAAGGGGTAGGCAACCTTAGGTAGGTGTACAGTAAGAGAGAAGAGGAATGAGCTTAAAGAAAAAAGGGGGAGTGTGTACCTTATAGAAGGAGAGTGTACCTTAAGATAGGAGGGGGAGGCAACCCAAAGATAAGATAGGGAGGTTAGAGTATCGTAAGATAAAAAGAGGAGGCATGTTTAAGTCTGGACTTCATAGCAAATCCTTACAATAGACAAGTGTGTGCACGGATCTTCTGTAGACTACAATATCTTGTGTTATGTTGTAGGCCCCTAAGCACACCCATGATAACATTGATACAGCAGCAGACAACACAATGGACGTCGTACAGGACCTGTTACAGTCTCTGGAGGAGGCCGCCTCACAGGCCGGCGTAGTCAACAGTATGATAGAGAAACTCACCAAATCAATCACTAAGGTAGGTACAATCTTTACATAAAGGACCTTCTTTCCTCCAAAATTTGCTCTGTTTAAAGTCCCCAATATTATGTTGATAGTGGCACTGGAGGAAGAATTTGATCGACTTTAATTTTTTAAAATCATGAAATTTTAACAAACTTATGCCATTATGAACATTTTGGATACATATCCGTGTAACATAATAAGGTCTATCAAATAAAGGAGTCTGTGTTTACAATATTGACCCCCCTTTGTTTCTATGGTTACAGACGGACGAGCAGGTAATGGTGAGGGAGGGGATGTCCTTCGTGGAGTACCAGTCCAACATGGTCAGTCTGGCCAAGAAGATCGCCATGACGACGCAGGAGATGGTGGGCAAGGCGGTGGTGAACCCGGGCGACCTCGGGCGACTGGCCAATCAGCTGACACGAGACTACGATGTGTTGGCCAGTAACTCTGCAAATGCCGCAAGTCTGTTACAATGTCTGGTGGTTCCTAGTTTATTGGTTTATCTGTTATTCTAAAAATGTTTTGTAAACAAAATTGGATGGATATTGTGTGCTCTGTGTACTGTTAAGTCAAGAATATGGTTATCTGCATGAAAAAGTGTTTATTTGGTTTTATTTTGTTTCAAACATTTTTCCTGTCTAACTGAATATTGAATTTTTAATGGGAAATTCCCTTGAAACCAAAGATGCTGGCTTTATAATCAATGTGATTGCTACCATAATATTTAACAGATCTCTGAGAAATCCATTATGTTGGGTCTGTAGATTTCCATTGATTTCATTGTTATATATTTTGTTGGTCTATCTGTAGATTGCGAATCGCATCCGTACGACGGTCCAAGACCTGGGTAAGAGCTGTGTGGAGCTGGTACAGGACGCCGGCAAAGTCCAGGGCGACCCGCACGACACATACGCGAGACGCGACTTCCAGGACCATGCCCGCAGCGTCAGTGAGAAGGTGGCCTTTGTTCTAGCAGCATTACAGTCCGGGTCTCGTGGTACCCAGGCCTGTATCAATGCGGCAAGCGCGGTGAGCGGAATCATTGCTGATCTGGACACCACCATTATGTTTGCCACCGCCGGAACTCTGTGTATTGAGGGAGATGACAGTTTCGCCAGCCACAGGTAAATGGGACAAATAGTCCTCAATACCCCCACCCACTGACAAATAGTCCTCAATACCCCCACCCACTGATCCACTCCAACAGTAGTCTCATACTGTAGAATCATTAGATTTTGAGGTGGATCAATTTTCGTGGAGTTTGTGGGTACCTCTCATCCACTAATGAATAAGGGTGATAGAGTCATACTTCCTTTTGTAGGTATGAAATAACTCATGAAAGTAATGCATGGAAATTGTCCCAACAAAGTTTACTGATTCCACGATATTTATTTTTGTAATCACTTATAGAGAGGACATCCTGAAAACGGCGAAGGCTTTGGTAGAGGAGACCAAGAAGTTGGTACAGGGCGCCGCATCCGATCAGGAAACGCTCGCCGGGGCCGCTCAACAGGCCGTCAAAACCATCACCAAACTCGCAGATGTCGTCAAACTTGGTGCAGCCTCACTCGGATCTAACCAACCTGAGGCTCAGGTACGTGGCTTATAACTTGACATTGTATCGATGAAGTTGTTTAATCAATTAATTTGCCAGAGTCATCAAATTTTGTTAATTGCAACATTTCAAGAGGGAAATAACTGAGTAAGCTTGTTTTCAGGTGATGATAATTAACGCGGTGAAGGATGTGGCTTCCGCACTCTCCGATCTGATCAGCGCCACCAAGAACGCCTCCGGCAAAAACGTCTCCGATCCGGCAATGATGACCCTCAAAGAGTCTGCCAAGGTCAGTCAAAATTCAACATTATTTCTTGTTTTCATTTAACCTTGACCGAAGTTTTTTATGTTTATTATTTTTTATTTAAACTCAAAATTTGAGATTTTGAAAACGTGCTTATAATTTTTATATAAATGCTCAAAATTTTGATTAGTGAATTACTGTAACATAAGGACTGAGCGTTGACCTTGTGTTAGAACTTTAACCTTGATGAGATGGTAGTGTTGTGGTGTAGTGATGTAATGCACTCTCTTCTTCTATGGAAAAACCTCTTCTGGCAATCAATTATTGGAGTAGCCCAGGTCTATGATTATAAACCTTTTCTGCTAATCATTATTTCAAACAATTCCAGGCACAGCTTAACTTTTTTTAGCAGTGACTTTTCAGTATTCAATGTGTAGATAAAGTTTTTTTTAAGTCAATTTTAAAAAGGTTTAAAAATTGAAAAGTTTTCTGAGCATAAATATTTTTTTTTGTATTAATTGGAAGAAATATATACAATATAATTTGACAAAGGCCGCCTAGGCGTTGATAGATAGAATTGTTAAGTTAACTGTTGTCTGATTTGTGGAGTCGTGTGATTTTACAGAAGACAGACTCCCTGATCGAGGGTTTGCCGGACGGGTATACTATCTATGTTTCCAGCATGTACTGAGTGCAGTTAAAATTTCGAGCCATCTGATTGGATGATATTTCTCTGTTCTAGTGTTGTTGACAATTTACAAAAACAAGAGCTGTTAATGAAACAATTTTAAAAAAAAAGAAAAATATTGAATGTTGTGATTAATGACTTTTTGTGAGAGCTTCTATTATTATAAATTGAATTTTTGAAATCCTGTAGAGGTTTGAGATTTAAGAAACAACAGATTGCATTTGAATTGGTGTTTCCATAGAAACCATCCCCCTGTTTCACACTGAACCATTGACCAGGCTACTAGTGACAACTGTGTTCATTTCTTCCAGCAAATTATAGAAAATTTCTGCATGGGGATTAATTATTGCTAAGACATGTTCACCCCTTTTCTCCAATTTTTCTTTTACCGACTTGCACTGTACACTCAATTAGCATATGACTACAAATTATTGTTGACACACTACCTTTTTACTGACTGGACATTGTAAATTTACCTGGTAGTTTAAAGTTTCACATTTTTACCTGGTAGTTTAAAGTATAAGATTTTTTGGGAATGGAAAAAGCAGTAAAGCTATTGTCGAGTATTAGTTTTGCAATGCTTTCTTGATAGGAAGAAATGAGCACAGTTGGGTGTAACATGTTTGTGTTGCAGTAACAATGTTGTTTCCAGCTCATATCACTCCCTGTGGTGGTTATAGCCAGCACAGGGCTCCTATACATATCATGATTTGTCAGTGGAAACAGTAAGCTGCTAAGTATTTTAACTCAAGAATTTGAATTCAGTACAAATAATTATATGAGCTGCGGGGACTACCAAATCATTTTGCCTCTCAGACTCAGGGAACTTGACCATCGGCTTGATTCACTCGAAAAGATAAACCTTTTGGTAATGTTATAAAATGGTGGCTATTTTGTAATTTTTGTACCATTTCAAACCTCAGGAAGAGAAGATCTCTATATTTAACATTAAAAAAAGGATTTGGAGAAAAAATATAGAAATAAGCATGAATTTATATATCTAAAAATTTGGCTATAAAATAACTTGACAGTACATCTGACCATTTGGCCACCTTAAGTTTAGCTGAGAGGCAGGATGTTGGAGTTTGAGGCCTGTAGTATTAAACCTCCCTGCAAGCTTCTGTTGACAGCATGAGACTGCAGGACATGCAGAGATCTTCAGACACCTGCATTGTGTCTCCCTGTTCATACAAGCTTGTGCTTTCATCTCAAACCAAGCATTGTTCAGACAAACAAACCTTGTTTCATTGTGTTAGGCTAATCTTTACGGTACAATGACCTATTTGATAAGAAAGACAATGCATTGTTCAGACAAGAAAATCTTGTTTCATTGTGTTAGGCTAAGCTTTAAGGTACATTGACCTATTTGATAAGAAAGACAACTCTTGCATGAAAAATTCAAATGCTTTTCCTTTTAATAAGTCTGAAGTAAGAAAAACTCAAGTCTCAATGAATATTTTATATAATTTGATAGTGTAATTGATGTCATAGGTAGGGCTGAATAAGGATTTCTCCATGTTGTGACCATTAATGTATTATGATCTGTGTTAGATAGGGAAGCCTTGTATATCTTGTTATTATTTACATATCTTGCTTGACTCTGTATAACATGTCTGTGTTAATTAAAAATAATTGTTCATAGAAACGTGTTTGATTTTGATCGAGGTGAAGGATGGTTATGACATTCAGAGATAAACAATATTGTAGAAGTTTGTGTTAAGGTCAGACGACACGTTCCTCAATTTTATATAACTTTTTCCAGGAATTTGTTTATGGTTTACTACTACTTTGACAAGCTTTCTTGCAAAAAATTAGGGTACCTTACCAGGCATTTCTGCAAAATACTAGAATATGCAATGTCCTATATAATCTTCTTGAAAATACACTTGAATTGCTGATTTAAAAATAAATACATCTACAGCACAGCAAAATTCACTGAATTATAAGTTTATCTCCGTCGGGGCGGGGATTTGAACTCACGACCTCTAGAACCTATACGCTTCTGGCAGTGAGTGGCCACGGTTCTAACCACTCGACCATGTACACATATAACCAAGTTCAAGTAAATTTTGATCATTTTTAAAGTAATTATAAAATTAATGTTTTTTTATTGGATTTCTTTATTACGAGGAGATACAAAAAAGATTCTCGAGGAACGTGTCTTCTGACCTTAATAGTCATTAAATAAAAACAGTATTACCAAGTCATAAATATATTCAAACAATTGAAAAAAAATCATTATTAGGTAAGTAAATATTGTTTTAAAAAGTTTTGTCTGACCTGCCTTATCAGAAATTTGTTTTTGTAGTTTAAAAAGATGAAAAAAAAGAAAATTAGCAAAAATCAGGATGTATGATAAGACAGTTATTAATGAAAACAGTCACTTATCAATGAAAATGAGAGTATGCATGTGTAAAACAACAGATGAAGTAAACTGTAAATATCAATCTCCCCTCCAGGTGATGGTGACCAATGTGACATCGTTACTGAAGACGGTGAAGACCGTGGAGGATGAAGCCGCGCGGGGAACTCGGCCCTGGAGTCTACCATAAAAGCCATAGGACAGGAGGTTAAGGTAATACACTGATACACAGGTAACTACAGGTACAAATACAGGTAACTCAGGCCCTGGAGTCTACCATAGAGGCCATAGGACAGGAGGTTAAGGTAATACACTGAATATACACAGGTAACTGCAGGTACAAATACAGGTAACTCAGGCCCTGGAGTCTACCATAGAGGCCATAGGACAAAAGGTTAAGGTAATACACTGAATATACACAGGTAACTACAGGTACAAATACAGGTAACTCGGGCCCTGGAGTCTACCATAGAGACCATAGGACAGGAGGTTAAGGTAATACACTGATACACAGGTAACTACAGGTACAAATACAGGTAACTCAGGCCCTGGAGTCACCATAGAGACCATAGGACAGGAGGTAAAAATTATCCAGGGGTAATCCGACTAAAGTCCAATGGTTTATTTCCCAATTTATGTTTTTTTTTCCTTCATCAACAGACATTGTACTGTTTGATGTTTTCTTTCATAGTCCTACGAGGCTGGAACCTTGCCAGAGAAGAAAGCAACGGCAGAAGATCTGATCCGACTGACCAAACCTATCACCACGGCGACCGCCAAAGCAGTGGCTGCTGGGAACTCGGGTCGCCAAGAGGATGTCATCATCTGTGCCAACATGGGACGCAAGGCCATCTTTGATTTACTGGCAACATGCAGGGTATGTTATATTCTGCTAGAGATTCGAGTACAATGTAAAACATATAAGATCATTGTCCACAAATTTACATTTCCTTGAAACTGAATTTCCAAGAAATGTTAAGAATATTGATGTTTCTGTGTGTTGACAGGGCACAGCCAGCACTGCAGAGACAACAGAAGTCCGACAGAAGACGATAGCAGCCGGCAAGAACTGTGCTGTTGTCTACAAAGATCTACTGGAGCAGGTCAGCACGGTAAGTGTACAGAGCACAGTGTGCACAGACTCAGCACAATGTGCACAGTTAGCACAGTGTAAAAAATCAGCACAATGTGCACAGTTAGCACACAGTGTGCATAGAGTCAGTAATAGAATATTCAAAACACCAAGTTTATTGAAGCTGTTGATATGTGGGGAAGGATTGTTGTGATTGAAGCTGTTGATATGTGGGGAAGGATTGTTGTTATTGAAGCTGTTAATATGTGGGGAGGGATTGTTGTAGAAATGTGGGGCCTGTGATTCTGTTATCTTACCACCTTGTTTCGCGGCCATTTTTCAGGTGGTCCAGAAACCTTCCCAGGAGGCCAAGCAGACACTGGCAGCACGTGCGCACCAAGTCGCGGTGTCCGTACAGGAAATCGTACACTGCTCTGAACTCATTAAAGGTATGTGACTGATAATTCCTGTGACAAGATTAGGGGTGTGATGTGTAGCCATTATACATGTAATAACTATAGCCCTGTGTCACTGTTACCATAACAACAGCGGACGCATCAACTTCATGATATTCTGCTCTGTTGTACCGTCTTTATCTCATATATGCATAGCATTCAAATTTTATTATTTGTCAGTTTTTGTAGATATATATTTTTTATTGAACTTTTTTTAAAGTAAAAACTATTGGTGATTGTTTTGATACATGTAAATATGAATTATGATATGCATGAGAGGAAAAGGTTTTAAGAATGTATAATTATTTTTTCACAATTTTAAAACAGATAACAATTTTTTTTGAAAGATTACAGATATGACAATTTGCAGCATTTTTAAAACTCAAGATATTGCATAATGTAGATATAAATGCAAAGCAGAAAAAAAATTGCATTAAATTCATAGGAAGTAAAATTACAGTTGTAGTTAATGTTTATGGAAGTAAGAAGATGTGAAATTTGTTGGAGTTTAATTTCAATGCAAAGTAAAATTCAAGAGCAACAATTTATTGGGAAGTTATATTTATGAAGTTAAATTTATAAGGAAGTAATCATTTTGGGAACAATGCATAGAATAGGAGCCAAAGATGGAGTCATTTAATGTCTGGGTTAGAAAATGTGTGGGTCAGTAATAGTATTCATGGACGATGCCCAAAGTGGGCTTGTGATTACTGATAATGCCCATACTGGGCTTGTGATTAATGATAATGCCCAAAGTGGGCTTGTGATAACTGATAATGCCCATACTGGGCTTGTGATTAATGATAATGCCCAAAGTGGGCTTGTGATAACTGATAATGTCCATACTGGGCTTGTGATTATGGGCATGGTGCTGTGTAGATATATATCTGACTTCGTTTTCTTTTAGTGGGCCAACCCGCAGAAGGAGGTATTGAGCTTACAGTGTCATGTTTTGATTTTTTTTGGCTTCCCTTTTTATTTTGGTGTATTTTGTCCAGATGTCTTGTGTATCAGAAAAAAGAAACTTTAATTTTTATACAAAGACAGCACTATTTGGAGGCAACCAATCAGAATGGCTGTTAGGGTCTGTAACTGACCCGGATGACTGAATTACTGTGAATGTATTTCATGATAAGGAGAAATGTCACTGCCTGCATATTTGAGACAAGGCTTATACTCTAGAGATATATTCTGTAAATAGACACTGTTGTAGTTTGGTTAGAGATATAAAGGTGAAATGATATGGACACAGATGAAGTCTGTTAACACTCACTTTCTTTTGTGATCTGACTCTACACCAGGTGAATTTCAACACCAATGTTATTTTTGCCCAATGGCTTGAGAAAATAATTTTTCCTCTTTTGAAACATGAAAAATTAGCACAGAGAAATTGAGTGCATTGAATGATGTGGTCCATCTTAAATTTACTGATTCAAGGGGTTGGTTAATTGGGCAAAAATAACATGGGAATGAAAATAACCATTACACACCATTACAATATCTATACACTTATATTGAGTATTGGGAAAGAGAGAAACATATATTCAGAAGAATAACTGTTGCATTTGGGCACAGAGATCTGATGATTGGATAGACATGTATTGGATTCAACAACTGTTACTCTTTGTTACCTGTATTTGACCTGTATTTACCTGTATTTTACCTGTATTGTCTCGTGTGCATGAGAAACGTGCTGCATTGTTTACCCCTCAGTCTTGTGTTTGGGGGGAAGGTACTCCTACCCCCTTGTCAAACTTGTCCCTCCATAATTTGATGACACTTTGTTTTTTTCAAACTAGCGTCCAAAGAGATAAGATGGTCCCATATCGTGAAAGGTAATCATGGCAACCGCTGAAAACAAAAGAGGAATGCTTTCATTGTAGGATAGGAATAAAAGTGCTGCATTAACAGTGAAATTAACACCTGAGATATTGGGTTAGAGTTTGTGACCAGTGAAATTAACACCTGAGATATTGGGTTAGAGTTTGTTACCAATGAAATTAACACCTGAGATATTGGATTAGAGAGTTATGACCTACCATGATATGTGATGTGTAGATAAAGTTCTTTATCAAACAAGTTGTGCTGGTTTCTTTTCTCTCGGAGCAAACACAAAATTTAGCCTCCATTAAAAATCATTTAAGTTTTATACAATAAAAAAAATCTTTTTTATTTTGGCTATTGGAAGTTGTCAAATCATTTTCATTGGCTTTTAGAAATTGTCCTATAAAAGGCTTTTATTTTGATTTGCTGTTCAAAATTGCCTTGTAATTTTGATTTAAAAGTTTTCCTGTTAATGCAGCAATTTGTGTTTACAGTCCAATTCCCCCAAAATAGGCTCCAGACAATCACGTGACTAACAGTCCGGGTAGATTCCATTAACTCCTGTCTCCTCTCTCTGACCTTACATCTGTGTGACCTTGACCAGAGATGTCAGAATGACCTTATGACCTTAGGTGATTTACACCATACTCAACACATTTGATCCTATGTAACTCTGACCTCGCCTCTCTCTGACCTTACATCATTGTATCTTTGACTTTATTTTTGACCTGTGATTATGTATGACCTTTTGACCCTATTTGATTTAAAGCAAACTTGACACATGTGACCTCCTGCATCATGAATGACCTCAGACAGCCACTCTGACTTTCTTTGTCTTAAAAAATTAAGAAAAAAGTTGGACTTTAGTGTAAGAAAGTTCTGGGCTGCATTTTACAAAGGAACTCTTTGACTTGGTCTTAAAACATCTCACTCTTGTGGAATGATCGCTGTAAACCAACTTTTATTAGCGTGCGAGAAATTTGGCTAGGTTTGCAAGAGCCTCATTGTCATGAATATTTTCTTGGCGCAAACCCAGTCCTTGTCATACGATTGTTATAACAACACCAGTCTAAATAAGGCTTGGTCGTGAACATTAGTCGTCGCCAACAATAAAATTGGTTTATGTTATCAATTAGAAGTACTGATAAAGCCATTTGTTTCTTTGTTCCAAACTATTTTTTAATTTCTATATCACGTATACAAAGTTTTATGTTTAGTCATCAAGTGTCTTAGATAAATATGTTTGATTATAAGTCTCAAGATCTATTGTAAAATGCAGTTCTGACTTCTATGTGGGCATGCCTAATGTAGTCCATACAAGCTGGGAGTCCAGCTGTGTTATCATCATTATAATATTGGATAATTCACTGGAATTCCCCATGTAATGGTTAACATGCATTGTGTTCAGTGTAAGCCCTAAGATACAATACTGTATGCAGGGTTATTTTTGTCCTGTGTTATTTTCGCCCTTCTACACTTGCAAATGGTTTCGCCCCATCTGAAATTTGCCCAAACATGATTGCGTAGTAAAGAGATAACTTGGAACATCTATATTTGCCCAGTCTTTAATTGGCACACTGACAGCGAGGGCAAAAGGGCGAAAAACGGGGGCGAATATTTCCCTGTATACAGTATGCTGTTAATGAAGCCTACAGTGTTATAAATGTTGTTTCAACCAAGACATTGTATCAAGTTGTTGTGGAATATATAAAATCTATGTGTAGTGCAAGATTGACAGACAGGTTTAAGTTGTATATAATTTGTAACCAAGGACATTGTATCACAGAATGTTCCGTTGAGAAATACTGTAAATTCCTAATTAAACTCAAGGAATTAATTTCCACGTACAATCATGAGATGCAGTCCTCAAAGATTTTTCAAATCAGTCTTATTTTTCAGACAGTTTTGAAACCATTACAAAAAATAAGGAATTTACAGTAGTTTTAGATTCCAGCTTACAATCATTATCCATTTTATATTCCTCCTGAATTATAATGTTAGTACCGAGTCATCTATGTAAATTCTTATGTATAATGCATCAATTGTTCCACATACAGAAAAATCCCTATACCTCAACTGTATTAGATCAAACAATATGTATATCCCTAAAAGCAAACCTGAGTTTCATTTCTTTAAATTGTATGTTTGCAGTCAGTGATTAGATTAGACTTTGTCCCCAGTTTATTTCTTGTTTGTTAGATGCAGTGTAACATTTGTTACCGAGTTACCAGCATGAACCTGAGTATGATATCAAGCATGTATGACTTGTTTTATTTTTTCTATATATCCATGCACAAGGATGTAATTACCTGCATGTATTGTTTTCTTCAGCGCGAAATGTAGGAATTGTAAAAAATTCCCACATTTCTTAGATTTTAGTCAATTACTTTTACAAAGACAGGGTAATATAATTATTTCATACTTTGTATTCATGCAGAGGGCTTTTGATGCAGAAATAAAAGTTTTAACAAATTTTGAGGAGAAAAAAATTAGAAGAAATTTTGAGAAAAACCTTGCTGATTGAAAGTTGGAAAAAATAGCAGCAATTGTTTTATCATTTCCGCATCAAAACCATTGTTGAAAATCATTCATTAATATTTAAATAGAAGTTTCTAGGATCATTTTGCCATTAAGTACTTTCAAGCCCTTGATTTTGCTTACCTGTGAGTGCTTTCAGTCCTTTGATTCTGTGTTCTCTGACTTTATCAGGTACAGACTGGGTGGATCCCGAAGACCCCACAGTGATCGCCGAGAGCGAGCTCCTGACGGCGGCCAAATCCATCGAAGCTGCCGCACAGAAACTGTCACAACTCAAACCACGCAAAAAGGCAAAGGTATGTGTACTACATCAGAACAAACAAACAGAAGGACTTGCCTAATAGAAGAAAGTCAATCCGTCACCATAAAACTAACATAAGTTGTACCACAAAAAAGCCAAAGTATTTGTTGTAAAGAAAGGCAGAGTTGGTTGTATTGACTTTAACTGCTACAGCTTTCACACAGGGCTCTTTGAGTAACAATGAGATGTTTGATTTAGGAATGTGAGCCGAACATTACAATGTCAACTTTTAATTATGTGAACATGGTTCCGCTTGGCATTTTCAGTGAGCTTGTGTTGAGATGTATGTGATTTCTCTGTTGAATAAAATCTGTTGAGATGCTTGGGTTTAGGTGAAATCAGTTGAAATGAGATGGTTATCATTCCCGTTAATATGAGTTATGTTGAGATTGCTTCATTGAACAATTTTAAAATTTCATTCAGATTTCAATAATGTTCGTTGAGATTTTCAATAAAGTTATGTCTGTAATTGAATGAAATATTTCAATAGAAAAACTGGGCTTTTGTGAATCATGGTTTGAGACATTGTATGGTTTAGTGAGTTATGGTTTGAGACATTGTATGCTTTAGTGACTCATGGTTTGAGACATTGTATGGTTTAGTGAGTTATGGTTTGAAACCTTGTATGCTTTAGTGAGTCATGGTTTGAGACATTGTATGGTTTAGTGAGTTATGGTTTGAGACATTGTATGGTTTAGTGAGTCATGGTTTGAGACATTGTATGGTTTAGTGAGTCATGGTTTGAGACATTGTATGGTTTAGTGAGTCATGATTTGAGACATTGTATGGTTTAGTGAGTCATGGTTTGAGACATTGTATGGTTAAGTGAGTCATGGTTTGAGACATTGTATGGTTTAGTGAGTTATGGTTTGAGACATTGTATGGTTTAGTGAGTTATGGTTTGAGATATTGTATGGATTAGTGAGTCATGGTTTGAGACATTGTATGGTTTAGTGAGTCATGGTTTGAGACATTGTATGGTTTAGTGAGTCATGGTTTGAGACATTGTATGGTTTAGTGAGTCATGGTTTGAGACATTGTATGGTTTAGTGAGTTATGGTTTGAGACATTGTATGGTTTAGTGAGTCATGGTTTGAGACATTGTATGGTTGGATTGTTAGAGATATTTGTGGAGGGATAGTCTCAGTCATAAATTCAATGAACAAAAGTTTTGGTCAAAGAGATCCCTAACGAGATATTCTGTGAGAATTGTCTGTGGACTGAGGCAGTTTATAGAGTGAGATATTTTGAGTGAGCTTTGGGAAGATGATTAATGAGAGATGTCTTTGGAGTGAGATATTTTGTCGAGTGAGATATTTTGAGTGAGCTGTGGTGAGATATGTTTGATATATTTGGTGAGTGAAATCAAGTCCCACCAAATATCAGACATGTCAACACTACGGCCTGCACCGGTCAGCAGAAGAGAGAGTGTACCACATCTGTTTGTACATTGGAGAATAAGTTGTAAAAACTTAATCAGTGATCTGTGGAATTCAGTTGAGGGTCATGGAACATAGCAGAATGAATACTAGGAGTGACGAATATGTTTTTACACCAGGATTTAAAATATCATGTATTTCATTCCAAACACCTCAAATATCACTTTCCTGAACCATGAATTAATTGATAAGTGTAACCCTTCACATCTGAATTAAAGATTATTATGCATACTTTGAAGAGGAAAAACATTGAGTGTTTTGGGCATATTTCACATTTTTCCTATTGATGTATTGCAGGAAGCAGACATGAGTCTAAACTTTGAAGAGCAAATTCTGGAGGCAGCCAAATCTATCGCCTCGGCAACGGCAGCCTTGGTGAAGTCAGCGTCGGCCGCACAAAGAGAACTTGTGGCGCAAGGAAAGGTAAGCCAGCAGTGGATTGAGTTTAGGACTGTACTGTAGGTGGTAATGACAAATGCCTGGGTAAACTTTTGTAACTGTCTGTAGAGAAATGTTTGAACCAATATGTCATAATTAATGATTTAGAAGTCAAGTAAAGTCTGCAAGGCATGGTAGATTCATAAATAAGAAATCTGGAACAAGGCATGAACATATTTCAAATGCTTTTGATAACATTTTCAAATTTTAATGCCATGAATAAACTTACCTGCCGGCTTGAAATATCTATTCTTAGCAGTCTCTCTGAGATGCATGGTAAATGTTTTTACTAAGAAATCTAGTGAACTTCAAAAATAGTATGACGAGTAATTTGACATTATAATATTGTTTGTTCTACATCATGGCATGTTAATGTGTCCTAGACTGTGCTGTAACACAAATTGTGATTGGTCAATCTGACAATGGGTCGGATTCTGTCAGCTTAGATCTGATCTGTATATATTCACCTGACCACCTTTTGTGTGACTAATTTTCATTGGACGATGCATTAATTCTTCTGTGTTTCATTTCGTTCTTGCATGTTCTTCTCTCCTGTTTCAGGTTCGCACGCGCAAAGAGGTAAACAATATTGATGTAACCATGGCAACCTTGCGCTTTCTTGCTTCCACAATTGTATTGTGACAACTGGGTGTATTATCTCATTATTTCTACACACACTTTATATTCTTGTTTTGCACTTTTGGGGACTTATAATTTGAGTATAGATAGACTTCATATGATTTTAATATATTTTGAGTTAGTTCCCCTTGCTGTCATATTAAAACAGGCATATTTTGTCACTTGACAAAATTTAGACAATTTGAGCTGTAATATCAAATATAAAATATTTTCATCTTTTTTGGGGACTTCAACAGAAAGTGTTTATAGATTGTTAAGATTTTTGTCTTCTGGATTACCTCTATGACTTGTTATTCTATTTGGTCAATAATTTTAATATCCAAAATGGCAGCCAAAGGGAAATAACTCTCACCATATTAATGTCTGTTGGAAACTATCTGTATCTCAGACAAGTTATGGTTTATTTTTCAGGTTACCATTTATTTCATTTGTAAAAAATTCAGAAGTTTGTGCTTTAGTTAAAAACATTGGAAATCTGATGTTACTCAAAATTATAGCCTGAAAAAGGAAATTTCAAATAAATCTGTCTCAAGATGTTTAGTTTTAAAGGAGACAATTTTTTTGCAATATTCCTAACTTAGTTCCAAAATTTAGTTTAAGAATAGTGAGGACTTTTCTTTATGGTTAATGTAGAACTTAGATTTTTTGGATTTCGTTGTGTACACAAACATTATTCATTATGACAGGGATAGGGGGTTTGAAGCTAAAAAAAATAGCAACGCTTAAAAGAAAGGTTTGCAGTGAACGCTAATCTATCCATTTTTACCCAACTTGTTCACATGACATTTGATTTACCAATTTCCATTGGTTATACTTTGTACCTGCTTTTGACCACCATTTTGAATTCCATTTTGACACTGGTGTGATTCTGTTGTGATGTGGTTATATTTTAAGTTTAAGCAACAGTTTATTGAAATACCACAGAAATCTGTGTGTTAACTTTTGTCTTAACCCGGAGGGGGGGGGGGGGGGGGGGGGGGGTGACCTTAACCTTCCATTACTGTAAAGGCCAAAGAATGATTTCATATCAGAATTATGCTTCATTGATAGAGAGTATTAATGTCATCTTCATAAATCACATTTATCTAGTTTTAAAGTTAAAGAATATCTTAAAATATTACTTATAAATAATTATTGAGAACTGTAATAGGAATTGTAATGATTATTGTATTATATTTACATTGTATGATGAATTGAAAAACAAACAAAAAACACATCCTATCTTTGAGCAGTAAAATCTCTCAGTTTAATTTACACACTTCTGATAATGATTGAAGGGGAAGGATACACAAAACAGTTTAAACTTGACCAAATTTAAAGAATTACAAATTTGATGGTTGTTGTATTGTGTCTGTGTAACACTGTAAACAATTGACAGGTTATAAAAGAGCTGGAAAAGGTAGATGTATTACAGATTACAGGAAATATACTGTAATGATTTATTACATTAGTGTTACATGTAATTACAAGTTATAGGCGTGTAAACTTCATCATGTAACTTATAACTCTCTTACTTAAATACTGAAAACCAGTTAAGGTGTACTTAAAACCTGTAATATTTCTTTCTTCTGGGTGACCTTACATTATAGTTTTATTTAAGGATAGGTAATATATCATATATAAATTACTATAATATAGGAAGTATGGTACCAACAACTTCTTGGGTTGTAAACAAATTGTATTTATCTGTATGGGTAAACAAACTTTTGTTTTCTCTCATTATTGGTAAGAATATCAACATCTGTGGAACTCCTCTATATCTTGGTGCTGGTATATATATATATGTGGTTTATGATTTATTCATGGGAACTCAAATATTTGAATTGATATATCTATCTTTCAAGGTATTATAAAACTGTGGATAAATTCACACAAGTACTTACATAAAATCATTATATCGATTTATAATTGATAATTATCGATTGTAGAGGGACCTATTGTAGACTGGGAATTCTGATATTTATCATGAGTTATATGAATAATTTTCTTCAGCTTTAAAAAAGAAATTTGAAATAACATGTTTCTTAGATGAATAACATATTTGATGTTGAAATTTTGTTTTGCTGTTGAAGCTTAGATATTAACATTAATCATGGCTTATTAAGCCCTGTAAGAAAACTGTTGTTTCCATCATGTTTACAGAGGTTAAAGACTGGGGCATCGTTTTTAACAGAAACTTGTACAACTTTGCTGTATTTAGAATAATCAGTTGAAGCTTTTTTAAGAACAAACAACTTACTGGTATTGATAGATTTGCCAGATAGAAATCAGATTTAATGAATATTGAGTTGAGGCATTCTCAGTGTTACTTTGGGAGAAAAAGAATTATGTAGACACAATATTTTTGGTAAAAAAAATCCAAGTATCTTATGAGAATAATTTTAGAGTTTTTTTCAAATATTAAACTAATGAAAATATCAATCTGCAACAAATGATGGGATACCCAATGAAGTCAAATGATTCCACTGACTATTGAAGTAATAATAAACTGATTGTGTTGTAATAACATATACCTGTAATAATATGTTGCTGTGTTGTTATAACAGATTGGAGCAACATACCACAAATCTCAGATACTGGACGATGACGGCCAATGGTCCGAGGGGCTTATATCAGCGGTAAGTAAATGGTCCGAGGGGCTTATATCAGCGGTAAGTAAATGGTCCGAGGGGCTTATATCAGCGGTAAGTAAATGGTCCAAAGGGGCTTATATCCGCGGTAAGTAAATGGTCCGAGGGGCTTATATCCGCGGTAAGTAAATGGTCCGAGGGACTTATATCGGCGGTAAGTAAATGGTCCGAGGGCTTATATCAGCGGTAAGTAAATGGTCCGAGGGGCTGATATCGGCGGTAAGTAAATGGTCCGAGGGGCTGATATCGGCGGTAAGTAAATGGTCCGAGGGGCTTATATCGGCGGTAAGTAAATGGTCCGAGGGACTTATATCAGCGGTAAGTAAATGGTCTGAGGGACTTATATCAGTGGTAAGTAAATGGTCCGAGGGACTTATATCGGCGGTAAGTAAATGGTCGGAGGGCTTATATCAGCGGTAAGTAAATGGTCCGAGGGGCTTATATCAGCGGTAAGTAAATGGTCCGAGGGACTTATATCGGCGGTAAGTAAATGGTCGGAGGGCTTATATCAGCGGTAAGTAAATGGTCCGAGGGGCTTATATTGGCGGAAAGTCTCTGACTTAACTGGATGGGAAACAAACAATGAGCGCATGTTGTTTAAATTCAGTAATATACAAATTAATAGTATCTTAAATAATTCTAAATACAATATACTTCTGAAAAAATCCAGAAGCAAATAGTTTTTCAATGGTTGAATATCGCGAATGATTTTGTATGTTTGCTGACACAGAAAGATAAATCATTGCACAATTTTATTGATTCTTCTTCTTTCCAATGCAACCATTGATTTGAGCTATTTTAGTACAAAACATTGCGTTTCAACACTGATTTAAGCTTTGTTGTTGATACTCCACACTGATTTAAGCTTTGTTTTTGATACTCCACTGATTTAAGCTATGTTTTTGATACTCCACTGATTTAAGCTTTGTTTTTGATACTCCACTGATTTAAGCTTTGTTTTTGATACTCCACTGATTTAAGCTTTGTTTTTGATACTCCACTGATTTAAGCTATGTTTTTGATACTCCACTGATTTAAGCTATGTTTTTGATACTCCACTGATTTAAGCTTTGTTTTTGATACTCCACAGGCTAAGATGGTAGCTGCTGCCACTCACAGTTTGTGCGAGTCGGCCAATGCCATGGTTCAAGGTCATGCTACAGAGGAGCGACTCATCGCTTCAGCCAAAGAGGTCGCGGGGTCGACGGCCCATCTCCTGGTCGCCTGCAGGGTCAAGGCCGACCCAGACTCAGTCGCCATGAAACGCCTCCAGGTAAAAGCCTTGTTTTCTTTTTAATTACCTTGCTAATTAATTGCCATGTGTCACTTTTATTTTTGCGGAATAGCCAGGAAATGACCATGGTCTTATTTTTAATCAAATGGCGCATTTAAGTTTCATTATCACTTTAATATGTTGAAACAACACAAGATCTAGATGAACAGATGACATGATTTGACCTTGTATTGATTTAGAGTTTTGGTTGATTTTAATATGATCAATATCTGACCTAGCTACAATATTAGATCAATAAATGACCTTGATATGACCTTGTTACTATTCATTTCTGTAGGCGGCGGGTAATGCGGTGAAGCGTGCCACGGAGGTCCTGGTGAAGGCGGCCCAGCAGGCCAAGCAGAGAGATGAGGACGAGGATATAAACGTGGCAGTCGACTCACGTAAAGTGGGCGGGATCAAACAGGTGAGACACGCCCACTTACTGTGTGTTGTATATTTCTTCATGTATTTGTATTTATGTTCTTGTATACAATGTTAAACTGAAAACCAACTTGTCTTTGCATCTGTCAATCACAGTGATGAATAGCAATATAGAAACTTACCTTTAGATTAATCATTCATTGTCTAGTTTACGAAAAAGCAATCTTCTGAAAAAATGAAATCCAGAAAAGACTTGTTGTTTGTGACAAGACCATTGACAATGATTGGGAATTTTCTAATCTCTTTAACATTTCTTGATTGCAAATATGAGTTGGTTTACCATATTCATCCTTGACTTTAGAGGATTATTTTTATTCCATGTTTGTACCTGATCTTTACTACTATTATATTAAAAACTTGTACAGTGTCATTTCATCAGCATTCGTTAATTACCAATTTTGATTTAGTTTCATTTAGTTGAGATGATTCATGAAGTTAAATTTTCAGTAAAGTGCAAAATCAAATAACAAGTAGACTTGATTGGATTATTAGCCAGGAGTTTACATATCTATGTAACTGTGATTTTCATTAAATCCACAAAAATTTATGTCCACGAATACTAATGAAACTACAAAGTATTGATGAAATCCAAGTATTGCAAGAGAACATGGGATAAATATGAACGTTACTAGTGTATTGCATGAAGTATTCCTAATCTATACATTTATCAATTCATTTCATGATTAACACTGTATATTTCATAATTAACACTGTATATTTCATAATTAACACTGTATATTTCACCACAATACACTTAAGATTTTTATAATATTTTCCTGAATAGGTAATATCTATAACAAGTATTGACACAAACTACTTTCAAACATGTAAATTTACACATCCACATCACAGACTCCACGCTAACTTGTATGGTCGTATCATTGATAATATACTATATATGTCCAGATATAGCACATATGCTGAAAATACTTAAAAGATGTAATTAATACACTAACAGCTAATTACATATGATATAAAGTAATTATACTTAAGATATGATTAACACACTAACTGCTAATTAAATACAATATAGTGATTATACTCAAGATATAATAAACACACTTATAATTCATTACATACAATAATGTGATTATAAATGTAGTGATTATGCTTAAGATATAATAAACACACTTAAGATATAATTAACACACTAACAATTCATTACATACAATATAGTGATTATAAATATAGTGATTATGCTTAAGATATAATAAACACATTAATAATTCATGACATACAATTTAGTGATTATAGATATAGTGATTATACTTAAGATATAATTAACACACTAACAACTGATAAATTACATGCAATGTAACTAAGAAAACAACTAACGATGTTTCAATTTTCGGGGATTTTCACCTGTGAATTTGAATTTATTGTCAGAATGAGTTGGTGTTTGATGACCTTTGACCTCTTAAATTTGACCTCACTTTACAGCCAGGAGTCACCGGAGGTCATTACTGGTTTCATTTCTCGTTTCTTTCAGGATTCTAATTAAATGTAATTTGTTAACATGATGATATGTGCTACTGTAAACACATTATATTCGGCGTGTATGATATTTAGTGGAAAAAAGTTTTTGAACAATTTAAGCATATTCCTGAATGTTGCTATTCTATACGTATATACATGGCATTGAGCAATGTACTTCATTAAGCAGAAGCCGCCTTCTGCCAAACATGCTAAATAGAATACACAGCTAAATGTAACACGTTTACAGTATTCAAATTAGAATCACACATGACACACTGTGTACATATATGACAGACTCCAACAAGAGTCTCACGTAATATATACAAATCTAATGCACAGTGTTCAAACACCACAAACTGAGGTTATAATAGAATAATTAGCAATGCTACACATATATAACGTCTGACAATAACAACAACAAACATCAAACAATTTTATTATGGAACTTAGAACTAAGTTTGTGGAGGTAGAGGTATGATTACTTTTTGACTGTTTGTAATCCATCTCCAATTCAATCTTTTTCTTTCTCTTTCTCTTGAAGTAAATAAATTCAAGAAATGATTCATTTCATTTAACAAAAAAAAATTCATAAAAAGAGCTGTGTGCTAAAATTAATGTTAAGATAATGAAATTTTACATACATTTTGCAAAGTTTATATTCAGCAATAAAAAAAAGAAAAAGAAAGAAATAACGTCAGAGGATAAAGCTCAGTTGATGTGTTTAAGTCAAAAAGTCATCAATGTCTTGTTGCTATTTTTAGCAAATTGAGGCCCAAGAGAGGATTTTGTTGTTGGAGAAGCAGCTTGAGGATGCAAGGCGCCTGAAGGAGAAACTGGCGGAGAAACGCGACCAGACGGCTGTCTAGATAACACAGTGTGATGGGGGCGAAACGCGGGCTCATTAACCCTTGTTCTTTTACCCTATAACAAAAAAATTCTTTTACTTTTGTTGGGTAATTTTCTGGGCTGTAAAATTTTGTTTGAAAAAAAGTTCTTTTCTGTTTGGCGATAATTAGTATAGAATAAAGTAATGTATACTAGTCTAATGACATGGGGAATTTTTTAATTTTAATTTTTAATCTAAAGACAGATTTTATAACCGTGTCCAAATTCCTCTGTCTCAGAGGTATTGAGCCCCCTCCCCCCTCGATTGTCACACTGTGTATTCTTGGACTGACTGCCTCGGTCTCTTTGCATGTTAGCGTATCATCCTCACCATTACCATCTCGTCTCTCATCTCCTCATATATAAACAACTTTTTTTTCTTTTCTCTAAAAATTTACAGGAACTACAAATTCAAGAGGAGATGTTACGGAAGGAGAGAGAATGGATCGAAGCCAGAGAGAAACTGGCCAAGTTCCGTAAACAGCGGTACAAAGACACGGGCCACGATAGCGACTCATCATCCGCCTTCTAACACCGCATGCTCCAGCTTTAACTGTATAATGCGTATAGTGCCTGTCACGTGTCTTGTGATGTCATAATGGCTTCCATGTCAGCTGTCCTTGTGAAGGTCAAGGTGACAAGCATCTAAGTGATTTAGAATTTGAAGGGAGTGAGAGTGTTTGAGATCTGGGTTAGGGTTGCATTTTTGTGGGTGTGATTTTTCAATATAGATGTGTAAGTTTGTATACTTAGAATGATTAATGATGGATAATGTATTCAGAGGACAGAAATTTGGAATTGAGAAGAAAGAGACTCAGAAAGAAAGGATTCTCAATAATCATATCATATGTATATGTAGCTGCTGATTAAGTGTTAAACCAGTTATGTCACATATTGTACAGGATTTTACAGAATTGTTTACCAACCGTGCAAACATTTATCTATTTTAAATAGAAGCAGTTGTTATTCGACACTTGATTATTTTTAGATTTTTCTCTGCAAGCAGACTTGTTTTTTTTTTTAAGAATATAAACATGAAGTTTTCTGAATCTGATAGATTAAATCTACACTGTTTTAAGGTAGCCAATTGTGATATGGTGTTACAAATGATAGATGATATGGTGTTACAAATGATAGATATGCAATACTTATATACAATATAAAGACTGATATAGCTTACTTATTCTTTGATATGTATATGTATTTGTACTATCCATGTACTGCAGATGTTGTATTCAAGTCCTGTTTTTATGTCGACTTAGAAATTTGCTTTATCAGCACAGTTTGAGTGAAAATTAACCAGGTTTCTTCCCCTGTTTTGTTGCTGTTTAGAGATTTCAATTCACGCTTGATTTTAGTCAGAGTTTTAATTGATAATTTCATGAGAAAAACCTTGATTTGATTTCTGTGTTTGATGCCAGGCTTCCACTAACCGAGTAAATCCGCGAGTATTTGGTGTGTACCACGCTAGTCCTACACATATACCCAGTGCTGCGTATTGAACTGTTTTATGTGTGTATTTTGTATTAGTCGTGTTTAGTTTTTGATAAAAGCGATATATATTTTATTCTGTTTAATATTATGATTATTGTATAATTATTATGATGACGACTGTGTAATTTTCTACATTCTCTATCGTACACAATATTTGTAGTAAACTTTTGTTTCCTATATAAAATTGGTATATTGTATTTATACTGACCATATATAACGTAGCCACACCCTCAGCATTAATCAATATCACCAGGGGTACACTACAGACCATATATAACATGGCCTCCCCCTCACCAGGTGTACACTACAGACCATATATAACATGGCCTCCCCCTCACCAGGGGTACACTACAGATCCTGTTTGACTCCTGTATAACAAACCATTGAACCATACAACTACAGCATGTTCTGTACCCAGAGTTATCTCTCTTGTTTTATTCAACCAATTCAAACATCATCTTATAGAATTTGAATTATCCGAGAAGAACATCATGTAGTCGATAAACTCGTATTTCATGATCAAAATATCTACGTTATAGACTAGCATTATGGATTTTGTTATCAATATTTTGTCATTAACGGATTATTTTGAAACAACCCATAATTTGTTTAGTCAAAGATTATAGAAATTATTTAATTTTGTGTCAACAAAATCGTACATTTTGTAATTGCAAATTTGCCATAAATAAAATAACGACGAAAAATGATGCTGAGATGTAGAAAATTAATATATTTACTCTGACCTTAGCTAACGATAGCGATAATGAAAATATTCAGTCTGACCTTGGTTACAGCGGATGATAATATATTCACTGACCTACGTCACAGTTACGATTATTAATATAATCACTCTGACCTTAGCCAACAGCGACGATTATTAATATATTCACTCTGACCTTAGCTAACAGTGACGACTATTAATATATTTACTCTGACCTTAGCTAACAGTAACGATTATTAATATATTCACTCTGACCTTAGCTAACAGTGACGTTATAATATATTCACGCTGACCATAGCTAACAATGATGATTATTAATATATTCACTCTGACCTGTGACCTCTTCAGTGTGCATGTGTCGGCTTACTATACCATGTATATTACGTACTGTATTTTTCCATGTATTACTGGATGTGTGTGATAGTCACATAAAATTTGCATATCAAGAGTTACTGATCATGACGCTTACAAATATGAAGTTTTAATAACAGGTTCAAATAAATTTATGTACAAGACTTTGTTGTTTTGTTGTTAACTTATTTCAAGGAAAAGTGGGCGGATCCAGAATATTCCCCCGGGGAGGGGGGTAAGGGATAATTGTTTTGACAGTGGGGGTCAAAGGCAGAGATAAGAATTTTAAGATTACCAAGGAGAGAGGTTGTTCCAGGTCAAAATGTGACTGATTGATTTTGGGGCCAAATGTTAGCAATATCAAGAGTGTTTAGATCCATGGATGACGTCTATTTGTCACTCATAAGATAAAACTCTGTAAATCAGTTAACTTAGAGGTGTATCTAATGTTGTCACTAAATAAATGTATATAGTTATACTCCATATGGTCTCGTGTCCAGAGCTTTAAGTTCACGGAATGACCCAGGGTCATCAGTTCACCGGGTCAACTTGTCAATGTCTGATGACTGGTCTGTATGTTCACGGAATGACCCAGGGTCATCAGTTCACCGGGTCAACTTGTCAATGTCTGATGACTGGTCTGTAAGTTCACGGAATGACCCCGGGTCATCAGTTCACCGGGTCAACTTGTCAATGTCTGATGACTGGTCTGTAAGTTCACACAATGACCCAGGGTCATCAGTTCACCGGGTCATCTTGTCAATGACATGTTTTACTTGATATTTATATTAACTACTGATAGAATCACGACCTTTATTTATTTTAAAGGAGCCGACATACTCCTTAACACATTGACATGTCCCATTCTAAAGATTAAAAAAAAAAAAACCCGCCACTTCAATTCCTAATCCATTGGGGGGAGGGTAATGATTTTCATATAATAAGGACTTCTTTTTTGGGGTTACTTTCCGACCAATGCATGTATTGTGTGTTTTGAAGGAATCTGTAGAAAACGAAAGCATTAATCTGAGAGAGAGAGAGAAGGGTGTACATATCATCAGTTCACCGGGTCAACTTGTCAATGACATGTTTTACTTGATATTTATATTAACTATAAACAGAATCACGACCTTTATTTATTTTAAACGAGCCGACATACTCCTTAACACATTGACATACCCCCATCCCGAAGATAAAAAAAACACCACTACTGTTTTGGCAAACTTCAATTCCTAATAGATTTGAGGGGGTGCGGGGGGGGGGGTAAGGCTTTTCATATAAAAAGGACTTCTTTTTGGGGTTACTTTCCGGCCAATACATGAATCGTGTATTTTGAAGGAATCTGTAAACAATGAAAGCGTTAATCTAAGAGAGAGAAGGGTGTATATGTTTCAACAATTTTTGGTAAGTAAAACGTCAAACAGACCTTAAACATCCTGACATTTTTGATGCAGAGCTCTTTTCGATATGTATTTAAATCCAAAAGATACTGTTTACCAGCTAATAAATAAATAAAATAAAAAAATTAATTAATTCGGAAAAAATTTATAAAGAGTTTTGATTGCAAAGCGTATCAGAATGCTTATACATTTGGGTGTGAAACGGTATTAGCCAATTCTTTTTTTCTTCATTTTTTTGGGGGGTGGGGGGGGGAGAGGCTTACATATTTGGGGGGGGGAGGCTTTCATACATTCTCTCATTTCTTTTTTGGGGGAGGAGGGGGAGGCTTTCATACATTCTTTCATTTCTTTGGGGGGGAGGAGGGGGGGGCTTTTCATACATTCTCTCATTTCTTTTTTTGGGGGGGAAGGGGGGAGGGGGAGACTTTCACACATTCTCTCATTTCTTAGGGGGATGAGGGGGAAGCTCTCATACATTCTCTCATTTCTTTTTGGGTCACTGCGGAGATCCTCATTTTGAGAACTTTTAACGACGCAGGTGTCCCAGAAAACAATCCATTGATCGGCAGTAATTATAATGAAAGCATGAAGTGTTTTACGTGTGTGTAAACATAAACTCGCACAGAGACAAGGTTAAGGTATCGATGAATTATTGAACAGTAAATTATATCATAAACATAAAGAAAACACACAAACAATATCCCTCTGTCTTGTTGAAAGAGGGCCAGGCAAATACACAAGCAATACATCGCCTGCATTTCTAAATCAGAATCTATACGGTAGAAGCAAACCAAGAACTATTTTTCCATACTGTAGTTCATGTAACTCATGTTTGGTAAAGAAACTGAATATCCTAAAATACAAAAAAGGAGTTTTTCCTGCTGTTTGCATTTCAACTGTTTAGAAAAATGATGTGAAGATTTAAAATATGTAAAATTCAGAAAATTTTAATCCAGGATTATGAATAATATTCACTGTTTCCTGTGCGAACAGAATATAGTGCTTCCAATTTTTGTGATATTTCTTTTGATTGTCTGCGCAAGAGTTGGATATTCCACTGAAGTGAATTTTCAGCCATATTGTAATTTATCACAATACAATATACCGTCGTCCTTTCTTGAATCATCGTATTCCTACAAGTGTGGTGGTGTTAATGTTGACACTTACACTTGTAATCCGGGGACTTCTCAATGCCTGGAGAGGGTGTGTCATACCATCAGTGAATGGGACGGACTGTGGCGTCATTCGTT